>NC_026489.1:128099-274211 GCF_000328475.2 Mycosarcoma maydis
ACACACCAGCAGGTCGACTCAAGTGTGAGCTATTTTCCGACATTGTTCCTCGCACATCCGAGAACTTTCGTCAGCTCTGCACCGGAGAATTCCGACCAAACCACGTCCCCGAGGGATACAAAAACTCGATCTTTCATCGAATCATCAAAGACTTTATGTGCCAAGGGGGCGACTTTATCAATGCAGACGGTACTGGTTCGCGCTCCATCTACGGTGACAAGTTTGACGACGAAAACTTCACTCTAAAACACGACAAGGCTGGATTGTTAAGTATGGCCAATTCGGGGCCTGGAACGAATGGGTGCCAATTTTTCATCACGGCTCAACCTTGCCCCTTCTTGGATGGCAAACATGTCGTGTTTGGTAAAGTGGTCGATGGCCTGTTGACATTGAGGAAGATGGAGAATGTGCCCACAGGCGCCAACAATCGGCCCAAGATGGCCGTCAGGATAACTCGTAAGTACCCATCCTCCATTCTACACATGATCGCTCGGAGAGACCATCTGTGTCTGACATTTGCCATGACTAGTACAAGACAACTGACAACTTATCTTGTTTGATTCGATCTCGACAGAATGTGGCGAGATGTAGTTCGTGCCCCTTTTCGCAATCTCTCAAACCGTTGCATCGCGCCAGCCCGCTCAGCTTCATTTGCATCTATATACCAACCAAAACGCCTCTGTCACGTGTACTTTTACTCGTTCTTGTTCTCTTCAGCAAGCATTTTTCCCGCACGCCTGATTGTGCCGAGAATATCGCCAATGATCCAGTGACGAGTAATTTTTGGGGGGAATCGTGACGGGGATCGGTGAATCGAACACTCTGATGCGGCCTGTCATCGGTAGATTTGCCGGCTCACTTTCGGAACACATCTCGGTGTAATCAGTCGGACCGCCTTGAGAGCAAGGAGCTGTACGCTGGTATCATGTCACAGTATACTGTACTTTCAGTAACTTAAGGCGCAGCAATGTTCGAGATTTGAATGGGAGCGATGTCTTCAAAATTGGGCGGTTCAGGGTTAGGAAGCCCCTGCAAAGGGTGGGCGTTTAATAAGCGCACTTGGACACATGTACACACATCTCAACGGTGCCTTTGAAACGCCAGCTGTAGACAAGAGCAAACGGGCAAGCACGTTCGAGTACCTGATTGACAGCAACTCGAAGGAGAGGATGGCGTCCAGGAAGAACAACATCCCCCAACAAGGCTAGCTGCGACATGCAAGATGACGTCGTGATCGATCTGCTTCGCGTACTGTACAGTCGTGAGATTCGTGAAAACTGGTGAAAGGCGTTCACGATCCGGTCTTCTGTTCAACACTCTGCGATGGTACTGTGCAACATGAACGTGCAGCATGACGGGTGAACAATGGGCCGCAGCTGAGAGAGCAAACAAGTGCTGGAAACGTGTGCGGCTACTGTACAACTAGTTTAGGCGAGAGAGATTTGCTGGTCCGGCCGATATTGCGCCGATCGCAGTCGAAGCATGATCATATGAGAAGCAGCGAACCGAGTCTGGCGGTCGATTCCGGAATGCTGTCAGCGGATCACGACGGCGGCAAGGTGACGCCGACAGTGCAGATCCCGAGCCGATTTCTGCAGCACCGATTCAGGATTGGTCGGGAAGCACAGACGAAAGACAATGCGAATGCGGCTACACTCGCGACTATTGATACAAGGCGAAAGCGAGGCATTGTAGCAATCACGAATCTTGCAGCCATCATGAATAGCACCTCACAACTTCATCGCATCTAATCGTGAGATGTAAGTCTTTTGGGAGCTCAAGAGTCCGGAGTGTGACTATAATAAATCGGCAGGCGATTGATATATCATCATGTTTAGCTTTCAAGACTCATCGGGCGGCAGACTTTCTCAGTCTGTGAGTGCCTAGAGATGACAGAGACACGAGCCAAGAGTCACAGAGTGATAACGCAGATGGAATCGCGAATGCATCCAATCTAACGTTAACGTGATTACTGTATTATTAGTATTATTTATCTTGTATCTACGGATCACATTTTCACAATTCAAGGTTAGCGATATTAGTATTTGAAAGATGCGAGCGTCGCGAGCGTCAGTCAAACTTGAAAATTCAAGATGACGATGGAATTTCTTGATGGTTCAAAACTCGAAGCGATCTTCCAAAATCTGATCCGTTTCCAGTTGACCAACGATCTCCGAACAAGGTCTTGCTGAATCTCCCATGACGCGCTGCTGCTGCTGCTAGGCAACCAGCGCTGGTGCTGCTTGATTTCGTTTTTTCTTTTTTCCTTTTTTTTTCCCCCTTGCAAGCTTCGGACCGTGGCCCGGGCGCAAGTGCCGCTTGGATTCGCTTGCAGCCAGTCGTGAGTGCTGCTGAGGCGGCGGCTGCTATTCGTGACTGATGATGATGTTGCAACCCACATCTTTATCGGATTCCAGATCAGCAGCATTTTGTCCAGCACATCGGCCTGTGTTTGTTTGTGCGTGTGGGAATTGGCACTTGTTCTCATCGCGCGCCTGGCACGGACCGACCGCAACATCGCCACAGCCAACCTGGAAACCAGTCATCATATATATTGCTTGTTTCGCCTGATGCTCGCTTGTTCCTTCTCACCACCAACGAAACTTACCTTCTTCCATTTTCTCAAACTTACACTTTTACGTGTCTGTCCCATCTACACTCAAAATGTCTTCCGCTCTCGACTCTCTCAAGCAATACACCGCCGTCGTCTCGGACTCGGGTGACTTTGAATCCATCGACGCTTACAAGCCCCAAGATGCTACCACCAACCCTGTAAGTTGTTGCCTTTGAGCAGACCCATCGAGGTACTCGAGATGCACCAAGCGCTGCACAGTCGACTCCAGCTAGCTTTTGTGCATGGTTCGCCGTGATCTGATCTGTTCAACTTTGCAGTTCAGCCATGGTCGTATTTGAGTGCGAAAGCAAGTAGTAATACTGACTTGCCTTCTGCCCTCGCCTCTTGCCAAACAGTCGCTCATCCTTGCTGCTGTCAAGCAGGAGAAGTACGCGCGCCTAATCGACGTCGCCGTCAAGTACGCCAAGGAGCAGACCTCGGACAAGTCGAAGCAGCTCGACCTCGCCACTGACCGCCTGCTCGTCGCTTTCGGTGTCGAGATCCTCAAGATCATCCCCGGCCGTGTCTCAACCGAGGTCGACGCCCGTCTCTCGTACAACAAGGAGGCGACGATTGAGAAGGCCAAGCACCTGATTGCCCTTTACGAGTCGCTCGGTGTCAAGCGTGAGCGTGTCCTCATCAAGATTGCCTCGACCTGGGAGGGTATCCAGGCTGCTCGTGAGCTCGAGTCGCAGCACAATATCCACTGCAACTTGACTTTGCTCTTCGGTTTCAACCAGGCTGTCGCCTGTGCCGAGGCCAATGTTACGCTCATCTCGCCCTTTGTTGGCCGTATCCTCGACTACTACAAGAAGGCCGAGGGTAAAGAGTACGCCTCGCACGAGGACCCCGGTGTTCTCTCGGTTCAGCGCATCTACACCTACTACCGCCAGCACGGCTACAAGACGATTGTTATGGGTGCTTCGTTCCGTAACATTGGCGAGATCCTCGAGCTTGCCGGTTGTGACTTCCTCACCATCTCGCCCAAGCTGCTCGAGGAGCTCAAGAACAAGGAAGGCCCCGTTGAGCAGAAGCTCTCGGTCGAGAAGGCCAAGAGCGCCGAGCCCATCGCCAAGGTCTCGTACATCAACGACCAGGCCGCCTTCTTGCTCGACTTGGCCAAGGACCCCATGGCCAACACCAAGCTCGCCGAGGGTATCGCCGGTTTCGCCAAGGATGGTGCTACCATGGAGCAGATGATCGCCGACAAGCTCTAAAGTGCTGATCTCGAACCACCAAAATCCCCATATCGTTTTGTAACATAGCTATGCAGTAATCTTCGTACGTATGCACTCAAAGCCTTTGGCTGACTTATGACATTTTGGCTGCGTGTGCAAGGCGTGAGGTGAATGACAGGGTGTTTGCATTTGACATGCGGTGAGGATCATTAAGACTGACAATCCCAGCTATCGACAGCTGACAGATGGCAGTGGTGACTGAATATATCGTCTAGTGTGGACTGATCATGCATACGTGAGATGTGAGAGCCACTGCGACCCACAACCGTTTGCATAGGGTGTCAGATTGAACGGAAAGATGGGCGACGCTTGGACCACTTTTTTTTCCACATTCGTGATTATTCACACAGCAGTCACGAGTCAGACCAACGCAGCGTGCAGACGCTCGCGAACAAGCTCATTCACGATTGGTGATTGGTGATTGGTGATTTGTTTTACTCCTCCACACTGACGACTCACGACTGGCCGCAACTCGGTACTCGGTCTTGGCTCGTTTTTCGCCGACAACACCACCATCATCCTTCTCTGTACCTCTGGCTGACACACCCGACTGTACTGCGGTCAAACGGTCGCCTGCACACAAATCATGCCGCAAGAAACGCTCACTTTCCCACCGCTATACTGCATCGTAGGCGCGTATCGCCTTGCGCACGATCCTTCGTTATGGAAACCCATGTGGGCCAAGTGCTCCCACGCCGCCAAGCAAGCCGGAACCGTTGGACTCATCTGGGCAGTCCTCACATGGCCATTTCAACGCCTTTTCGTCTACTACTTCATGTCGGCGTCCGCTTCGGTCACCGGATTGAGTGCGATCTATGGTAGAGTCGTCCAAACGGCAGATGTGACAGACGACAAGTTGCCTTTTCGAATCCCCGTGCCATCGCTACAAAGTAGGTCGCCTCGCCAGGCAGCACACAGAACAAAGAGTTGAGCAGAGACTGATTCTTTCTTCGATTTCATCTGCGGTGCATAGCGTTTGCAACATTCATGTTTGTCATTGGCCAGGTACATGCCATCATGGAGTTCTGGTTGAGACGCAAGCTGCGAGAATGCAGGAATACGGCGTATGTCCAGACGGTCAGGTCGAGGGGCAAAGCGGCAGACTGGTGGACCGAGTACGTGGAAGAGTTTTCGAATCCTCCCACGCAAAAGGCAATCAAGGATGCCAAGAAGCAGGCATGGTATCTCAAGATGGCTAGTCCTCTGGTGCGATTTGTTATCCTCAAAGGTGAGTGAGTCGCTCAGCGCAAATGATGCTGTGTGCTATTCCTTTGTCCTACCGCTGACGCTGCGTTTGTCGCGAATTTAGTCTTTTTGCTACCGATGGACTTTGTCCCCTTGTTTGGAATGGCCTTGGGCGCTGCGCTGCGCTCGCTAACTTATGGCCGTCTCCTGCACAAAAGTTTCTTTGAGGCGAAACGAATGTCACCCTTCCAGATCGAGCTATGGATCACCGAGCGACAGTCGGCCTATCGATCTTTCGGGTTCGTCGCTGCACTCATGGAACGTGTACCGTTGATTGGGCTTGTCTTTTCCATCTCGAACCGGATCGGTGCGGCCATGTGGGCGCACGACTTGGAGAAACGTCAACAAAGGATCCGCGCTTCCACACTTGCGTCGTCGTCATCCTCCTCAATCACGTCTGGCACCGAGGTGAAAGGGCTGGAAGAGTTTTCGTCGAAACCGACGCTCAAAAAGATCTACAAGAACGTCCAGCAAGACGCGGCGAACCACGCGGTTTCGCTCCGAACCGTCGAGGACGATGATGGCAACTTCAATGGTGAGGGTCTGGCGGTTGTGCGTTTTGCGAGAGGACAAGGAGTGTTTACACATCTGTCGTTTACCTTTCCGTTGAAACTGATTTCGCCGGCGATTAGTTCCAGGAACGCTACCCGAGACGCGCTCCAGCGACCACAAGCGCGCGCGTGCAACACGCGCGTAAGCTCGACGACGGACGAGGGGGAGAAGGCAAGAGCGGGCGAGGATGGTGATGGCTGGATCGGGGCCAAGGCTGTCAGTGCGCTGTACGTTGTCGGGTATGGTGGAGGACTCGTTTCTGGCGATAGTGTGGACCTTGATATCGACGTTGGATCGCAGTGTTGTCTGCTCCTCCTCACTCAGGGTAGTACCAAGGTGTTCAAGACACGAACATCACGCCCTACTCAAGGAGTTAGCACTGCCACATTCAGCTCGACTTTAGCGTCTCACACACAGCGTGCGCAATCGCTGGATGACGGACAACTGAGTATGACGCGGCAGAATTTTCGGTTTCTCGTCCGCAAACATTCGACACTGGTGCTGCTGCCGGATGCGGTGACGTGCTTTGCTCGCGCGCGGTACGATCAAGTGCAGCGCTTTGACTTGCGCGATCACACGTCGTCATGTGTGGTGCTCGACTGGATCACACCAGGACGCACCGCGGTCGGCTCTGGATCGTCTGCGTCGAACCCAAAGCTGGATCATCTCGACTCACACTCTTCTCACACAGGCACGATGCTGAAAGACTACAGTACGCCAGCTCGAGACGCCGAGCTGTGGCAATTCTCTCACTACCGATCACGAAACGACGTGCGCGTCTCTAAACACGTGGTGGCACGAGACACAATCCTGCTCTCTCAAACCGAGGAGCATGAGTTTGTCGATCCCATCACTGGCTTGCGCTTCACCGAACTCGCAAGGCGCAATCACCCGTATGGGTGTTATGCGACGCTCATCCTGGCTGGCCCTGATGCGGCCGAAATCATCCACTCGCTAGAGACCGAGTTCCACCGAGTGCAGCAACGTCCCACCACTTGGCTAGCACACGATGCTCTCTGGTCGCTCAGTCGTCTAGAGCACAACGTCGTCATTGTCAGAATCGCCGCTAATGACGCTCAGTCCGTCAGGCGCTGGCTGCATTCCAGGTTGACTCCCTTACAGAACCTTATTGGCTCAGATCTGTATCGTCAAGCTCTCGCATAATCACAGCCACTTTGTTGCATCCAATCTACATCTCGCAAAGCATGCGTCGGCAAAGTGGCAAGACGTGCAATCGGTACGGATTCTCTTGTCGTCTCAGCCGTTACGTGAGTGGGATCGACACGTGCACAATGCGGGATTGGCATGAAGAGGATCAGGTTCGCATGAGGTGGATGAGAGGTGTGCAGTACAACATGGCGGATGGCACGGCGCGGACTATGGTTTGTGCGCGCGGCGTTTTGCGGAGCGCGTTGGGTTCCATTTGGAGCCGAGGCCGATGCCGATGCCTAGTGCGGTGGGCGTGGTGGGTGCGGTGGCTGCGGGGTTCGCAGCGCTGATAGGAGGCGCGGTCGCAGATGCATCACGCTGAGAAGTACTCGTATCGGCCAGGCGCGAGTGCGGTGGTGGATGCGCGTGGGCATACCAGGAAGCTTGCTGTTCAGGTGGCAACGACGCTGCGGTCCAAGCGGGATAGCTATGTGCATAGCCCGTCGACACACCTAATCCATGGTACAACGCAGGCTGCGAATACACGCCATGCACCGGCGCCCCCGGCGCCCCCGACACGGACCGGCGCCTCCACTTGTCCATCCACTTGCTCTTATTCCTGTCGTCCAACTTACCCCTCATGGCCAAGCCCACCTTGCGCAACCTTTCGAGTCTGCGCAATCCAACGCCGGCAGTCAGCACCACCGCTCCAAACGCTACCGCGCTCACTCCGGCAAACGCCCAGTCTAGCTCTTCCATATGACTCTTGAGGTTCATACCGAACAGTCCGGCCCACAGCGTGCCCGCAGAAATGCCCATGGTTGCAATGCTCGTCTTGAGATCCAGTGCCAGAAGCTTGTTTCGGTTGTTGTCGAGGATCAACTCGACCACTTCCTGCGTGTTGGTCATGTCCGAGTGCAGTTGTGTCGTTTCCGCGACCACTTCTTCCACTTGCTTGTCGAACGATTCCAGTAGCAGTTCCAGCTCGTCCATCGCTTGCGAGCCGTCGTTTGACGCAGTCGCATCGCAAGAGCTCGACGTATTGGCACTGCTCGTATGCGCATCGTTCGAAGATGCGCACCCCTTATCCGTGCTCGCAGACGGCGGTATACTAGATAGGTGCATCAACTGCATATCCTCGTCGTTCTCCAATACCTCCACTACCGCATTCTTGACCGCCTTACTCCGACTCAGAAACGCGTTCAACTTTCGCGATACCTGCAACAGCGTTCGTAACTTATCGCGATCCACATCGTCATCCAACTGCTCCAAGACCTCGCTCGTCCATCCCCTTACGACGCCCAACTCGATGCGCAACGCATCGAGCACAGACACGAGGATGCTCTCCAATGCCCTGAACTCGTACGCTAGTGCTCCTGGACTCGACGATGTGCTGGTGTGCTGATGCGCATTCTGGTGTGGCGGACGCAGATTGTGCTGCAGATTGTACACAAATGCAGAGTGTAGCTGACTGTCTGTGCTGCCGTAACTGTCGAATAGCAGGACCTTGTCCTTTTTGATCATAGCTCGAATGTGCAGGATATTGACGAGGATGCCTCCTCTTCGCACCAGGATGGTGGGCACCAGGTTCGGCACGCGTGAGTCGATCTTTCGCAGATCACGCGGTTCCAGACCGTGATCCGAACAGAGACGCGATTTCTTAAACACTCCAGACGTCGAAGTAGCCGATCCGGTCGAGTCAAAGATGGTGCAGCGCAGCATGATGTCCGGAGACAGTTGGGTTGTTCCGAGTCCAGCAAGCGATGCGGGCGTTGCGGGCGAGTACGGCGATGATGACGCCGGTGCAACAGGTGCGGTTGGCGACGTAGACGGTCCGGTGCTGCTAACGCTCGACGAACGGGCTGAACTTGTGCGAGCTGCGTTCATCGCACCCGTAAACGTATGCACTCCATGACTTAGCAGCCATCCTGTCCAGCGCGCATCTACCAAGCATCGGCGCTTACTCCACATCGATGCGGTTCGCACAACACCCGTTGGTCGCCACGCCAATCCCGACATCGACGACACTGGCCGCCTCATCTGCCCTTGCAATCCAACAGCATCCTCGGCTGACATCTGCTTGGCCTTGCCCTTCTTGTCCCGCCCTCGGACGCGCCCATCTACAGCATCTCCTGTCGAACAGCGAACCCCCTGCGTATATCGCCTCGCAGTCATCTCTCCACCAACCAGTCGAGCGAGCCACCTCGCTGAAACTCGCATCCCCGTCTTGTATCTCGAGTTCTGCACCCGCAATCGCCCGTGCGTAGATCAACGACGATGGATGATGTATGAGTCCCCAGTGGTGCAAGAACCAAGACGACAAGCACAAACTACGAAGTACAAGGTGAAACACAGAAGCATCAAGGCGTTGCTTTCTCGTTACTTTCAGGAATCTCCAAATCTCCTTTTCCTTTATTCGGATCTCGGCCGCTCCTCTGTCCTCCACTTGGGTGCAAATCGCAACTTTCGTGTTTCTCTCTGTGACACCAAGCATACGAAACAACCCCGAACCCTCATTCACGATTGGCCTTGATATCTTGTGGACGTACCGCACGACACACGCACACAGCATACACACAACATAGCAGCGCCAGACGTAAAGATCCGCTCCAACATCAATGGGATTCACAAATGAGAACTCTAAGCCTTCTTCACCCACCGCCGTTGTCCGACTTGACACTCTGAGCCGCCGCCGAAAACCCCGATAGATCGGGATCGAACCACTCCAGATCTGAGCTCGCTGCTCCTCCTACATCCGGCTTGCGAGGTGCAGCCAGAGCATCTTGGAATACACGCTTGTCGTCTTGTGCCGCATCCTCGTCCTGCTCTGCTTCATTCTCAGCCGTCCGTGAAGCGTGATCTGTGCTAGTCTCGTGTCCACCTTGCTCCGATGGACCCAACAGCGAACCACCCGCTGCGTCGACTTGATTGCTCGTGGACGAATATGACGGCACCAACGTCACATCGCCTACCGTCGTATCGTTCAAACCCCTCATGCCTGGAGATGAGACCGAGATCGATGCTGAGGGCGTATGCGTCGTCGACGAAGTCTGCTGCGACAGAGCGGGTGACGAGTCGATCGTCATGGACGGTGATGTCACTTCTCCAGATGTCTCTTTGGCCAGCGTCGAGTTGGTAGGATGCGGTGCATCTCGTCCAGAGCGACGATCTCGTCTGCGTGTCGTTCTGAACGCGCTAGAACTGGCGGAAGCATGTTGCTCGCCCGATGCTCCTTCTTCTCCACCTTGCAGCTTGGCCAGCATCGCTGCGGCTACATCCGAAGGGCTGCCTTGCGCACCCGCGAGTACGCTGCCAGAGCCATGAATCGAGTCGTTGGATCCGTCTGCACCTGCACTTGCCGCTGTCGCTGCTGCCGCCGCTGCTGCTGCTGCATTTGTCTGCCTCCTCTCCCTCGCCTTTCTCCTCTGCTTGTTTGGTCCACCCCCGCCACTTCGCAGCGATCCCAGCAGCGTCTCGAGCACCGCACTGTCGTCGACACCCGCTTCCTTCCTCGCCAGCGCCTCCTGCCTCTCCTTCTCCCTCTCTTCCGCCGCAGCTCTCCGCTTGGCCTCCATCGCCCTCTGCTCGCCGATCCGCACATTGTCCACTTTCACCTTCTTGTAGGCAGCCAAGAACTCCTTGAAGATGCCGAAAAAATCTTCAGTGCGCATCGTCTGGTTGGCCAACTGCCCCAGCCCGCGCTTCTTCGGATCCAGCCCTTCACCAAAGTACTTGAGCGCTTCGTTGTAGACTCGCTCGGTGAACTGCACCTGGTCGTTGAGTCTCTGCAGCTCCGACGCCGCGTCGTTGAGGAAGGGAAGCATGATCTTGACGTACGGATCCTGTAGGTTCTCTTCACTCTCATCGAGCAGTCGATCCAGCTCCTTGCGGTGTTGGAAACTGCCCGACTTGAGCTCGGCCAAATCGCGACGCAAGTCCCACAATTGCACTCGACACGCTTCGGCCGGCAGTTCGAGCTCATCCATGAACGCTTCCACTTCAGGGAAACACTTGGAGATGGTGCGCTCAACGAAATGCAACAGCGTAGTGCCGTCCGACGCCTTGGTATCGACGAGTTTGTTGATCGAAGTGATCTTAAAACCAAAAGCGCCACCTTGCACACCGGTTGAGTTGAGGTAGTTACCCATCATGAGGATGAGACTAAGCAGACGAGCGAAAGCTTTAGCCTTCATCAAGCCTTCTGAGGCGTCTCGAACCTTGACCATACCCGACTTGATGAGGTCAAAAGTTTCCTTGTACTTGGTCATGTACAGCAAACCTTTGACCTTTTCCTTGAGATGCGGGACCGTCATCAACAACACCACGAGGCGATCAGCAGGATGTAGCAGCCGCAGCTCCTCGTCCGACGCATTCCTGTATTCTCCCAACTGACCCTTGGTCTCGCTCTCGGGATAGTGTCGCAACAACTCGGTGAGGAAACTCTGATCGAGCACCGCTTCGTTGCAGTTGATGATATGATGCGCCACTTCTTCCGGCGAAGCCTGCTTGCTCTCCGTCAAACTCGACTTGACGCGCTTCAGCACCATCTCGATACCTTGACGCGTCTGCAAGCTGAGATGCGTCTTGAGCTCGATCTTGTCCTTCTTTGCGGTCGAAGTCGACTTTTTGACGGGTTGCTTAGCCTTGAAGTCTTCCTCCATCTCTTCAAATAGCCCTTCCTGCTGCAGCGTCTTGACGAGCGCTTCTTCATCCGCGGTGAGCTCGTGCTTGCCAAAGATGGTCTCGGCAGCATGTTGCGGCGAGAGCTTGTCCCATTGCAGCTGCTTCATCTTGGAGCTTGCCATGGCGAGCACCTCTTTGCGACTGAGAGCGTGGTTGGCGAAGAGACCCGCAACGCCGGGAGCAGGAGGCGCAGCGATGGGTCCAGCAGGACCGAGGTTCATAGGAGCATACGACGCACGCACATTCATCATCGAGTTGCGGTAAGGGCCGCTGTCCTGCATGGGTGATTCCGTGACCGAGCCAGGCGGTGGTGGAGCAGGAGGAGCAGGCGTGCTGGTGATCGATGGAATCATCGAGCCAGGGCGCGACGAGTCGGGCGTCGAGAAAGCGGATCGCATTTCGGTACTGAAGCTGTGGCTGCTCATCTGGGAGAAGCTGGGCATCATGCCTGGTGCAGGCGGCGGCGGTGGCGGTGGAGGCGGCGGCGGAGGTGGCATGGCTGCGGCATCGAGCAGTGCCTTCTGGCTTGTTGACATGCCTCCGGCCGCAGGTGGCAGCATCGGCGGCGGGGGCGGCGGGGGAGGAGGAGGAGGAGGAGGCGGTGGAGGTGTCGCCAGTCCTTGGGTAGCAGCCTCCGGAGCGGCTACAGCCTCGGCAACACTGAGCACTTCTGGATCAGGCTTCTTCTTTCCTCGTCCTGCGATCAGCTCATCGTCAGAATCCGAGTCGTCATCGCGTTGACGGCGGATCTCGTCGAGCAAGGTGCGCACAGCAGGATGCGAAGTGCGCTTAGTCTTGCCTCCCGGTGTCGGTGCCTGCGCTTTGCGACGTCGAGACTCGCGCGCATCCACCATGCGCGAGGCCAGATCCGTGTTTTGCGCCATTCCAGCGGCCAACGTTGCCTGAATCTTCCACTTGGCTGCTTCGGGATCTAACGGCTCTTCGTCGTGCCCCTCATCTTGCTCTTCCTCATCATCAGCACCGTCCTCGCCCTCCTGACCGTCATTCGCGGCTTGACGCGCCAAGGTGGGCTGGCGCCGCACCGATGCAGAGATACGTTTGCGATCGTCGTCGGTCGGCACACCGGGCATAGCAGGAACAGGCGGCACGTCGCCACCTTTAGCACCAGCCTTATTCTTGCGGGCATTGGCCTCGAGCTTGCGGATGGTCTTGTTGCGCTCCAGCTGCTTTTCCAATGTATCGACGAGTTGTTTGCGGTCCAAGCTGCCCTTACCAGGTGCAGCGACATCGCTGACATCCATCTGAGCTTCGCGCAGCATGTCGTACAGCTCTCGAATTTGGATCTCGAGCGCAACGACGCGATCGATATACGCCTTTTCCATCTCGTCCATCTCGTCACGTGCAGCGCCGGCATTGCCGCGAGCCAGCGCTAGATCGTCTTCCAGCTTTTCGATCTGCTCCTGCAGTTTACCAATGAGGCCGTCTGAGCCGGCTTTGAGCTTGGACTCGAGCTGAAGCTTTTCCTGTTCGAGGGAGGCCGCTTTGGCTTTAGCTTTTTGCAGCTCGGACTGCATCGAGTTGATGTGGTCTTGATCGGCAAATCGTGAAAGGACATTGTTCACCGAGACACCGAGCAGCGATGAGAGGTCGTTGCCTTCGACAGCACCCTTGCGGTCCATGACGACCGAGGTCACCATCGAATCGATGAGCTGGTAGTAGTGTACGAGATCGTCGCCGTCTCTGCGGATCAACAAGAGATGCTGCAAAGCTGACAGGAAGAAATCGTAGGCTCGCGAGCCTTCGACCTTGCCGACAATAGCTCGAAAGACGTCGACAGGATCGCTCAGATCGGTGAGCACCTCCTTGTTGAACGTCTCGACGACATCTTCGTGATCCGCCTCTGCGCCCTTTTCGAAGACGCCAATTTGAGCATCGAGGTCTGGATTCTTGAAGGCATGCATCTTGATCAAGATGCGCTGCAGGCCACTCGCCTCCATCTGATTACGAAGGTGGACGCGCACCTCGAACTCGGGTACGATGTCCGAGTTGAGGATGGCATTGATGAGAAACATGTTGTTGATGGCGTACTCGTTCAAGCTGGACTCGTGCGGACCGACAACGCTAAGCTTTTTCACCTCGTCTGAAGCGCCGACCATGGAGCCCATCTTGCCTCTACCATCAATGGTCTGCTCAAGAACGCGAAACCACGCATCGAAGCGACCGTGGTCACCCTGACTGGTCTTGAGGTCGTCAAAGGCTTTCAGCACGAGACGGTGACCGGTAGGTTTGTCCCAATGACACAAGAAGAGCAGGATATCGGCTGCCTGCTTGCGCGTGGTGAGTTGAAGCGAGATCATGGAGTGGGTGATGCCACTGATGCATTTGGGCTGGGCAAGGGCATCGTTGGCACCGGGCTTGGAGTTGAAGAGTGAACGGAAAGCTTTGAGCACTTCGTACTCGAGCGAGAGATCGTTATCGTTTTTGATGCCTTTGGCGTGTAAACCGCTGAGGAAGCTGGCAAGAACGGGCGTACCTTTCGCCTCGACAAAACTCTGAATCCAACCGATGGCACAGGTTCGCAGCGTCACGGCGAGCGACTCAATGTGCTTTGTGGTGACGGTGCCATCCATGAACTTTTTGATGAACCACTCGGGCGAGTTGCGCGTAATGACCAAGCCGGAGCCGCCGCCCGCCTGCGCGCCCGACAGACCTGCGTGCTGACGACGATTGCGGTCGCGCTCCTTCTCGGCGTGCCACTCGGTGAGCTTGTCATTATAGACGAGGGTCCACTTTTTGTCGACGCTAAAGTTCAACATGTTGCGCCGTGCCGTTTCTTTGAGTTCATCCGAAAGGTTTCCACCAGGCACGTTGAGAAAGTCGCGCTTGTCCATGAGTTCGGCAAACAGACGTTCGACTTGGTCGTCAGGAGGCCGTTGTAGCACAAAGTCAGGCGCCTTTCCGCCCGGCTGGTACGACTCTCGGGCCAAGCTGGAATGGCTGTTGCTGGCGCTGGGGGTGTCGGCGTGCGAATAGCCGCCGGAAGCGACCGACATCCTGCTGACGATATCGTGGGGCATGTGAACACCACCGTTAGCGAGGCCGGAGCTAGTGTTGGAAGTGTAGCGCGAGGAGCATGTGGCGCCGTTAGGACTCAAGGAACTCGAGGTAGAATGCATCGAGTCGTGCGTGCTGACACCATGACGGGACATGGAAGTTGCAGACGGATTGCGACGATGCGACGAGAGGCCAGAACTAGACGAGACTGTGGAGCCATTGGTGTGAGAGATGATGGACGAGGTGGATGGATAAGGAGCGAATTCATGGGCATTGCTGACGAGCCTAGACCTTGGCACATCGTACTGAACATCTGAGTAGGCGCTGGATCGTTGAATGCCATGACCTAGCGAAGGATTGCCGGAAGGATTGCCAATGGAGAGCTTAGAGCTGGTGGGACTGGCGTTGTTATGATAAGACGAGCTGGCGAGCACACTGTCAACGGGGACAGGCGTGCGCCCTGTGGCGGTGCGTTCGTAGGGGATAGCCTTATCGGCAGCTTCCGACGAGTGAAACTGGCGCGAGCGCTTTTTGCGACCAAAGAGCGAGTCCATGGCGAGTAGGATGCTGAGTCAGAATCGGAAGCTGCCGTAAAGGTGCGATGCGAAAAAGAGATGACGACGGAAGCAAGTCGATGCTAAGGACAAGCCGTGCAGATGTTCTGCTGAAACTGCCGATCACGCGATCATGGAGGGCGATACGACCGTTGCAACGACGCGGCTACTCGGAACGGCTTTTGCCGCAGAACGAAGAAGGAGCGAGTGATGAAAAACACTCGACAAGCTTGCTGGCGTATGCGTTAGTCGATCGCTGGCCACCGCCGAGCTGATAATGGAAAGAGGGAGATGTTCGGTGTTGGCCACGCCCAAAGGATTGCGAGCTATCCAGTACAGTCGCGGACGTGATAGTTGCAGAAGAGATTTGCTTGCGAATCAGACAGGGAGGGAAGAGGGTAATCCATACGGTTGGATGTCAAGAAACGCACGACTTGTTGGACCACAAAGTTGGTCAAACCGCTCTCACCACTCACCACTCACGACTCGTGACTCGTGACTGTGACAAGTGGGCGTCGGTGGGAAATCACGACGAATACGTGATATGCAAGGGTCGCTTGAGCTGGCTGCGCTTGGGTCAAGTGCCCTTCATTTTCCCGATTCGTGATTGGTGAGGTGCAAAACTAAACCCAAAATTCACGAATCGAATCGTGAATAACGTTCACGGTTAGTGTGTGGTCGTGAGTCGTGAGTGTTGCGTGTGACTTTTGTCTCTTTTGGTGTAGGTAACCAGCTCTTCGTTTGGCAATCGTGAATCTTGAATTTTTCCCACTTTACGGCGGCGACTCGAACTTGGTCTGTTTGGTCGCCAGCAACGCGCGTTTGCTTCCCGCTGGTTGTCGCCTGAGTTACGTACATAGAATAGAACATTCACAGATTCACGATGCGTGATTAATAAAATATTTCACTGTCAAGTGTGTGTGCGTGTGTGCGTGGGCTAACATCACGCATACAGTAGATACACACGCGTTCTGGCGTCGTGACTGTGCGCCAGCGCGGTGCGTCCGCGTTTGACTCCGTCTTGCGTGGAAACCGTGAATCAAGCGACGAGTGTGAGCGTTGTGTTGTTTTGTTTGGGCGTGCAGCCAGATCTTGATTCTGGTGATTCACGATTTATCTCCCCTCACGCCTTCTTGCGTTCTATTTTGGTAGGTATTCACGATTCACAATTCACGATTCACAGTTCACGATTCACGATTCGTGATTTGCTTCCGACGGCGCGACTCTCGACTCGTCACTGTGACGAGTCGATTCACGATTCGTGATTGGTGCCGTCGCGCGCCTCTGTTATTTCACGCGAGAATCCCAGATCATTGCGCCCGTCTATCTTGGCATTGGCGTACTGTACACAGCATGCCCGCTTCGCCACTTGGCCTCTTCGCTGCTTCACGAGGTTTGGTCAGAACGAGAACGACAGCATCCGGGCTAGCGTACATTACAGTACAGCACGCTGTGTCATTTTGATTTCGACGTAGACAAGCTGATTCACGTTTGTGGCTCTGCTCGTCTTGTCATTAGACACAACAGAGCATTGGCGTGACGGACAAACACGACAGAATTCGGTATGACATTCACGCGTATCAAGCCTCGCTGCTCGTCGCTCGACGCGTACTGCAGCATGCTTGAAGAGTAAGCATCGTGCAAGTGGCAAGTGAATCAAGAAAACCTCGCACTGGGGCGGTAAACATGTTCAACTAACACGGTCATGGTCGGGCAGAGCGGTGACCAGGTAAGCTGAAGTCCAATCGGGAAGCACCTTGGCGAGTTGGTTGGGCAGGCTTGCACTGCACTCGTGCATAGCTTGCATGAGCCAGCCAAACACGGCTGGCGGCAGGTGGATCGTGTCGGTGACTTGTTGGTCTGCTGTTGCTGTAGACACGGTGCGAAAAAAGACCCTACTGCCCTTGCGTACGCTCGCATGCGCGTCTTGCGCCCCGAGGGTGTTCCAACGATTCGTCAAAGAAGACGTCAACAGGCAGCGCGAGAACAGCCACAGCTGCACCGCTTCTTCGGTCTGTGTGCCGGATCGGAGCAAGAACCGTCGTGATCCATGTGATGCCGCCGAGTACTGTAAGCTGGAGAGTAGCGTCTCGATCCATGTAACCGCACGCCTAGGATAGCGCTCGAGCATGTACTTGTTCAATCTGACCGTGTTTGGCTCATCAGCTCCCGTTCCAGTGAGGGTTGACGTCTCGCCGAGCTGGCTGCGACACTTTGTGCAGCAAAGAACCTGTTGATCATGCGTCCAAAAAAACAAAAAGATCAGTGAGTGCGCTCTTCCATAACGCTAGCTGGGAACAAACGAGGAGTAGCTAAGAGAATCAAGCATGTATGTGGAGCCGGGTAGTTGCGCAACTATGAACCTGTTCAGTGAGCAAGTGTTCTGTTCGTGTTGACCGACCCGCATTGTCGCGACAAGCCTCCTTGACGTCTGCACGTCTGCACGTCTGCATGCGCATTTCAGCATTCTTTCGACTCGGCCGCTTGCAACATCTGTGCTGCCTCGGGCGCGCCCACTGCACGGCCCATCAGATCAAGCTCCGAACACGTCGGCGGACGGCGGAGCCACCTGCTCTGATTGGGTGTGGATGCATGGCGACACGTCCCGCCCAGAGTCACTCGAACGGCAGATCCGAAGAGTCAACCAAAAGGCACACAGCCGTCGTTGTCCAACCCGAAAGGGCAGGCAAGGCAGCGCTGTTGAAGGATGGCTTGTCACGAATTCATCTTGGACAAACGGTGTATCAGTCGGACGATGCATTGAGCGCGGAAATCGTCGACTTTCTATCCGGTCCGTATTGTTTTTTGAGGGGCGTTGAGCGTTCGGCTTACCTTGTAGTCGTCGAGATTCTTTTCAAACGCCACAGCGTCGAAATTCAGCATGTCACGCCCAACAAGCAGATACGTATCTCCAACCCAGCCCGTCGGCATCTGCTGATGGCGCTCAGCTGGCGTACTGGTATCCGAGATCCTACTGGCAAACCTTACGGCCGTCTGTGTCAAGCTCGCATTCAACTCTTGGTCCGCATGGCACATCCATGCGTCTACCAGTTCTTCCCACCCTTCTGATGGCAACGCTTTCCATACCACCTCGTTGCTCCCCAACAATCCCTTGACGACCTCTCCCTTTGGTGCTGCTTTCGAGCATACCGCACAACCCAGTCGAGTAGACGAGAGACATGCTGCCGAAAGCGGGAACTCGACAATGTTCTCCGAACGACATTCCAGTGCTGCTGCACGCTGCTCTGCTTCGCTCATTATCAATTTCACCCGAGCCACTGCTCCCGAACGCTCCAGCGTCACACGCCCAGACTGGGCCTTGGCTCTATCAGGCAGGCTCATCCTCACCCCCCTTGCACTGCTTACGTGATGCGCGTCTTGCTTCCGCTTCCTCTCACCACCGCTGCCACTGCTCTCGCTTTTGCTTGCGCTTTCGCTTTCGCTTTCGCACGATCCACAAACAAGCACGATATCGTCATGCACCGTTCCAATATACAGCGTGCGACTGAACCCCTGGTCTACATCAACAAGCTCATAGGCGAGCTCAATGCTACCACCAATCTGCGTTGGCTTTGAACACCAAAGCATCACGGAAAGGCTGCCGAGTGTATGTTGAGCTTCAGCAAAGTAGTCCAGGTCGACATAGTCCAGGTCGATGTTTTCAGACTGACGAGGCAAAACAGCAGGGTTGGAACGCACAGAAGTGTCAGCGGCGTTGTTGCTCTGAGTGGTAAATAGCGAGTAAACGACCAGATCGTTTTGGGTGGTAGTAGCAGCAGCAGCAGCAGCAGCAGCAGCAGCAGCAGCAGCAGCAGCAGCAGAGGCAATAGCGGAAGCACAGACAGAGTCAAGCACGTCAAAAGGGAGCGTGAACGGGGACGCGGCAGACTTACACTGACGGAGAGGCGAAAGCAGCTGTTCGCGGGGCGTAGGAGGCTGGGGATGATCGGCTGCAAATGTGACACTTGGTTTCGAATGCAGGCCGCTGAATCCGTGTTTAAAGGCCACAGGCGAGACTGGCGTAAGCGGCGATCTGGGCCACGTCGGTGTCGCCGGGTCCGAACGGTCGGAACGGTCCGAAGTGAGCTGAGAGCTGCGACGCGAAGAGATACGGCTCGCGCCGCCGCTGCTCCAACTCGCGGGGCTGCGAGGCGGATCCGTGGACATGATCGACGATCTGTGGTTGGACCTGGTGGTGTCGATTGAGGCAAACGTGTAATCGTCTAGCATGCTGTCTTCTTCCTCTTCGACGCTCGTGCGATGCCCCAGACTCGCATCGCGTCCGCGCGGGGTATCATCGGAAAAGTCAATGGCACGGAAGCGCGTCTGCAAGGCGAATCGATTTGCACTGCGCAAATCGCCGACGCTATTCTTGCGTGGCTTGCCATCGTTAAATAGGCTGGTAAGTCCATCGGCAATGTCCGACTTGGCGCGTGAATCGTGGGTAGTAGCACGACAATGACGGGCTGTCATGTCACCGCTCGGGCCACATTCGGCAACACTATGGGGAGTCACACTGGTATCCTCCTTGCGCTTGACCTCGTAGATGGAAGCACGACGAAGTGTTTTTCCGAGACTGGTCAACGACATCTTGCGTGCAAACACGTTGGGAATCAGCGAGCTTCGACGCGATGACGAGGCGCTGTGCATCGAAACAGGTGTGACGGGTGTGACGGGCGTGATGGGCGTGATGGGCGTCTTGGGCGTCTTGGGCGTCTTGGGCACATAGCTCTCGGACAGAGCCGCTTGGTCGGCCGCCTTGGCGGGTGGCGTGGCAACAGCCGACACTTGCTCAGGTACAGTAATCTGAGATAGAGGCGGCGGCGCCGAACGAGAAGCGCAGCGACCGGGCGGGTCGCAGCGCTGATTGTCCATGCGCTTGGAGCTCGACTCGGCAAGGCGTCCGATTAAGTTGTGCAGCTGTGCGTCGCGCTGCTCTTGGGGGGAGAGAGCACGCTGGTTTTCGAGCTGAGGCATGACACTGGACAGACGATCAATGGAGCTCTCTACCATGGCGAGGTCCTCGCGTGTGCGAGCCGCATAGGCACTGTTCTGAGCGGCGAGCTTGGCGCGACGTCGCTCGAGCAGTGTAGGCGTCTCGATCGGCTTTTTTGCGTCGGTCGCAAAGCCGCCGACGGTAGCGGCAGCATTCTGGTTATAGTGCGGCAAGTCGTCAGGCGCTGAGACATGGTGCGATCCGAGAGCCTTGTTGTCCAAGCAGACATGGTTCATGGCGTCGTAGCCAGGAGCAGCATCCGAGGCATAGCCGGGCAAAGTGGTGCTTACAACGCTATCCGTCTGTACCGAGAAGCGTTTGTGGTTGGGCAATGCGGTCGAATCGGACCTTTCAGCAAAGGAAGCAGCACCGGAAGCCTGGTCAGAACGAGGCGATGGCGGTGTGATCAACCCCAAGGCAGAAGGGCGGTGTGCGTAGTGGGCCTCTAGAGTAAAGTTGATGGCCTTGGCGCTAGATGGCTGTCGAACGGTGGCCATCTCAAAGGTGGAGCCATCAACGTGCTGCTGCTCAGGCACATGCGGTGCTACAGGCGGTGTTGGCAACGCAGCTTTACGAGTCTGAGCCACGTCGAGCATGTGCTTGTGCTGCTGCAAAAGATCGCAACTGGCTGTCGAAATAGCTTCGTCCGAAGAGGTAGAGACGGTGGTGCACGACTGGCTGGAGCCAATCGAAGTGCGCGACAACCGCCGGTGGTAGCTCGGCTGAGGCGAATGGTGCGATGGCGGAGGAAGCATGGAACGACGACGCGGCGCAGCGAGGCTTCGTGGCGTTCGAGGAGGACTCTCCAAGGCGGCACGCGAGAGACGACGTTGGGTGGTGAAGAGCTCGTGAACAAGCGAAGAGAGATGGGTGAGCATGCTGGCTTGGTGAGCATGCTCTACGTCGGCGAGCGCAAATTTGAGCCTATCGACGAGCAAGACGAGACGATCGGCATCCGACATCTGGCTGATGCCGGGGAGTGTGGTAGGCGAGCGTGCAAAGGTAGGAGATAAAGGAGCACTGTGACCGGCGATAAGACGGAGCGAAGCAAACATATCGTCGAGGATCTGAGTGATGGTAGTGTCGGGCACAGCACTTGTGCAAGTGCGGTCAAAGTGCACCTCGGCGATCGAGTTGAGGATCGACTGAAGCTGCTCAAGCTGCTGGTTGCGAACGTCACGAAGGGCGTCGTATTGCGCCACTGGATCGCATTCGCTATTGTCTACTTCGGTATCGACGATTTCCTCGAGCTCATCCTGGTCGTGGCTGGCGTTACTGCCTGTGCTGGGATAGCAAGAGTTTGTGGGCGAGCTAGATGGCAAGTTGGCCTCATCGGTTGATGAGCATTGGCGGCTGCGTATTGCTTGAGCGTGATTGTGAGCTGCCATGGCAAACTGCTGCTGCAGTGCCATTGGACTGGGGAGATTGTCCTCTGGTTCGTGGGTTGGTACCGAGGGCAAGAGAATAAAGTCGTGGGTGCGGATGATGGTAGGGGACTTGGGGGTGATGGGCGCATTCGAGAGGTCGGGCGAGCGACGCGGAGGGTTGGACGAGAGGCGCTTTGGCCTCTGCAACTCGAGGGTAGCCATGTTGTGTGTGCTTAGTATGCTATCAAGATGGATGAGATCCAAGGAGATCCGAGGCGCGCCAGAGTGACACGGCCAGAGCGAGATGGAGAGGACGATGGAGGGAGAAGAAGCGAGGGATGGAAGAAGGGGAGGTTCGCCGACGATGGGAAGGAGAATGAGCGTCGGGGGTATATATGGAGCAAGGAATGCAGGATAAAGGTGGCGTTGAGAAACAGATTGTCGGAGAGAAGCAGATGAGTCGAGATCCAGGGGACGCAGAGGCGGTGACTGATTGTTGGCTTGACTGGCTGGCTGGTCGGCTATGGAGAAGGGTGCAGACGGACCAAGCAAGCTAGGATGTGTGAGATGAAACCAAGATCTTGGTCGAACGATGAATCGGATGGCTACGGCATAGAATAGCCGACAAGAGCGACTAAATTGGAGCGCTTGGCTGAACGCAGAAGATGAGATAGAGTTGAACGCGAGAGAAGGCCAACGTTTTGTCTGAGGCCAAATTTGTATGGCTTGGCGAAAGGGGCAGAGATGGACGACCGAGGCTTGGGAGGAGGGAGAGGACGAAGCTGGTGGACGACGAAATGCTGGGCGTCAAAAGCCGGGCGTGGGATGGATGGCAAATCACAGAATGCAAGAGGCGGACGAAAGAAGGACGACGCCGAGGGGGAAAACGAAACGTCGATGCGGTACGGCGATCCAAAACCCCAATCCAGGCGAGAGAAGCGTGAAGTGGTGAGTGGCGGAAAGCTTTCTGACAGATGTGTATTGGTTGTCAAGCGCTAAACGCGCATTGAGACCAAGGCGCGAGGATGCGGACGTTTTTGCTCGCAATGCGGAGATCATAGATCGCACGGCAGAGATGGGTGAGACACAGCAACATGAGGTCCAACGCGGTAGTGGCGGCGGCACTTGCAGCAGCGACAGCAGCAACGGAAGCAACGGCGACTCGAGTGTCGGCATACAATCACCACTTACGATTGGAACGGAGCTACGATGGATCTGGACGAGACAGGTGTCAATAACGAACAAAGAGCGGAAGTGCAATCACGAATAGCACGAGAAGCAGCACAGAACAGAGAGCAAGAAGAAAATCAGAGAAAGAAACAAAAAGGGCACTAACCCTAACTAGGGCTCGGCGTGGTTTAAACTCAGCATGCACGCAGTGTTATTAATATTATAAGTCAAGTTAACTTTAGTTGTAACATTTCTTCGTGCTTTGCACCATGACAAAGCACAAAGGGACGTGTGACGATGGAGCACCAAAAATTTACAGTATCATGATCAACAGCTATTCACGGTTCGTGATGACTTGAATCAAATTTTTACATCTGTCGAAACGCACGCCCAAGGTTCGCGTGCTCATGCGCGGGTGCGGGTATGGGTATGGGTGCCTGGTAGGTAGAAGGTGAACACGGAATGATTCGCCACTTTTTTTAGACGGCTCATGTGCGCTCCGCAGATGGAGCCATTCCTAAGTGACACCACTAGACGCCACAACAGAGCCAAATTAAATAAGATAGTCAAACATCTGGTAAGACCCTTGCATTCGTTGACGAGCATCTACACGACACGGCGAGATCATTGACGGCTGATACAGGTGCAGCGCTGCGCTGCGACGTGCGACGTGCAAAGTTTGGTTAGAAACCCGCAAAGACAAAGGGTAGCATTCGTGATTCGTGATTTCGTGATTCGGGATTGCACCAGTCGAACGTGCCTGGAAGCTTGCTCGTGTCCATTTGTGCGACCAGGGTGAATTGAATTCCACGACGACTTGGGGCTTTGTCGCTCTTTCACTCGTTACTCACCACTGTGACTTGTCTCACAAGATTCCCAGAACAGTCGGGTAAGACACAGATAGGAGAGAAGCCTTCCTTAGTGCCTTTATTGGCGGGAAGCCTGTGCGCGAAGCAAGCCATCACCTGTCGATGCACAAGTGTCAGATCTGACTGTGCCTCTTCTGACGACTTTGGCTTCGGCTAGCCGGTGCACCTCGAGCCAAACTTGTACTTGGGCGGCTCGGTGTCTGAATCTTTGAACTCTACCATATCAAGAAACGGAAAAGGGGCGTCAAAAGCTGTTTGCGGGGACGGCGGTGTGCTGGTTACCATGGATGAAACCGCTGGGCTGCTGCTCCCAGCTTCAGTGTGCTCTGGGTTTGAACGCGGTTCGATACTGTGTGTGTCTGTAGGATGTCCGAATGCGATTCGTGATCATGGTGACAGGGTGAACGCACGTTGACCACTAAGATTCACCCAAAACAGATCGCGTCCAAAGGCTAGTCGTGAATATCAAGGCTCTTTGACTAAGTATACTTTTGCCCGAGAGTCAAAGTCGTGAGTGTCGCGCCTGTGAGTTTCACCGCAAGCGGAATTTGCAAGCCATCACGAATCGTGAATTACAAAAAGGGGCAAATGGAGGCGAAGAGGGGAAAATAAATAATTATATATATATATATATATATATAATAAACAAAAAAGGGAACAGAATTCGTGATTGTGATTGTTACTCCCACATGAAATTCACACAAACGCCGTGTCGGGAGTTCAAAGTGGCACTTTGGATGTTTCGATGAATTCACGATTCGTGATTGTGAATCGCAGCGCGTGTTCGTCTCTCGTTTCCCTTTCTTCTCTTTTCTCTTTTCTTTCCGCGATACAGATCAAAGCATCTCTGTCTGACGTTGCTGCGGGCGAAGCGAATGCAATTAATCGTGACAGCGACAGCCTCTTTCGTCCATCGCTTTTCTCTTCTCATTCACGATTCTTGCGGCGAGGTGCAGCAATCACGAATCGAGTATGAAATCTGAACGGCCAATTTCTGCTTTCTGCTTTCTGCTTTCTGCTTTCTGCTTTCTGCTTTCTGCTTTCTGCTTTCTGCTTTCTGCTTTCTGCTTTCTGCTTTCTGCTTTCTGCTTCCGGCTTTCCTGCTTCACTGGGTCCGAATATTTGGTTGTCAGCCATCGTCCATCGTCCCACTCTGCAACATCCACGATTCTTCCGACACACGTCAAGCACTGAGATTGGCGTGCTGAAGTTGGGTTGTGAGAATGACGTATTCCAGTTGTGAGTTGCCGCCCGATTTCGAGCAATTTGAGCAATTTGCGCACAGCTTTCGTGATTCGTGATTCGTGATTCGTGATTCACCGTCAGCCAGGGCAACTAATCTGAACATCAATAACCGAAGCGTCTTGACGTTGCACCAATGTAGTGGAACTAGCGCAATACGCCCTCGTTAGACTAGGAACCAGTGCTCAGATGCAAGTCTCTGCTATGGTAGAGACTACATTCGGTGGCAGAATCACAAATGGGCGGGTTTCAACATTCACACTCGTGAACAAGTTCGTGCTACTGTAATTGTCTTCCGTCGGTTATTTGGGCGAGGCACAAGCGTGAATCGTGAATCGTGAATAGTGAATGCAATGACATCTCAGACATGAATTAACTTTAGACAGAACTTGGATGCTTCCACTCGTCACTTTACGCTGCGTTGCATGCGTTGCAATCGCACAGCCACCACCAATCAAGCATGGCGTCAATATGGAGAGGGAATCGTGAATCCATCAGCTAACTTACCAAGTTTCTATTCATGATTCACATTCACGGTTCTAATCGTGACTTATTCCTAGATTCACGATTGGAATCTCGTATTAACAAATCGCCATGCCTCCGCAGCTACGTTACTGTAAGTTATCACGGCGAAACGAACCCTAATTCGCAATCACGACTCACCTCAATGCGCACTAGTTCGTGATTAACTTGAGCTTAGCGTAGAACGCTTTGTTTTTCGTTTTGATTTTTGGCGCGACACACTAAATTAACACGCTCTGCAGCTGTCTGAGGTCGTCGTCTGTCGTGTGTCCACAGCCATGTGTCACAGTCGTGAGTCGTGAATCGTGAATGTGCCCTTGTGGCTGTCACTCGTGACTGGTGTGACACACAACACACTCGTGACTAAGAACTACTTGGACCACATGTTACCATTTTGGCCCTACGCCCCACACTTGCGACTATCCAGCCTTGTCTCACCAGCAAAACCCCTTTGTCAGGCGGTGGTGAGCGACAAATCAGCCAGGCGCATCAGCACCCTGGATCTTGAGTTACAGTGACAGTGCGCTCACTTTGATTGTGCAATATACACTCTCATACGCAGTCGACGTCGTCCACGGCTGTGCGTGCGTCGATGAGATGGGTTAGGGTTTCATACACAATGCGTGATATGCTGCTCGACGCTGTCCTCCACCTCTCGATTTCTAGCGCGACAAGTCTGGCGACAGGAGCGCAAGATACAGTACGTTGTTCAGCTAAACAACTCGGCGAGTGGAAGAAGTAGCAGTCGCAAGTTTGCTCGCAGAAGTATCGAGCTTTTCACGGCCAGCAACGAGCGTGTTGAGCGGCAGCAGCACTCACAGTCGAGCAAATGAGAAACACTCTCTGACACTTGCAAGAATCTCGTCTGACCGCTCACATCTGTTGGTTCGGCAAGCGCCTGATTCGGTCGGATGGTACTGTACAGTACAGCGTAGCTTGTAGCTCATCACGCTCAGCTGCTTGGCCGTGGAGCTAACTTACAGTATCTAGGTAACGTTAAGTTCCAAGAGCTTGCAAAGCGGTGGAGAGCATATTATATAATAGCGTGTAAGCCAACTCGTGACGGGTGACTCTCGTGACTGTCGCTTTTCTTCCACTCGCGACTCACGACTCGCACGCTGTTTATTACTAGAGATAGTTAAGTCACGAGTAGAATGGTTTTCATGTCTGATATTCACGATTTCGTGATTCGTGATTCGTGATTGTTCACGCGTGAGCTTGGCGAGATGCGACGTTTTTTCGCCGAGCTGCGTTTGAACCTCGCTTTTCCGGCGGCTGCGCATTGTATGCACTGTGCAGATCAACACGAATCGTGAATGTGAGTGTGAATCGTGAATGGGAATCACTCACATTCACGAATGACAAATGTGAATACACACACCAAGTTAAGCATTCCGTCAACGTCGTCTAAACTACAATCACGAACGTGGAACACTGTTGATGGCAGTACAGTACATCGAGTAGTCACAAGTGACAGCTAAGCAATGTGGTCAAGATAAGTAAGTGGGTCTCAAGAGCTAATGGCGTGGGCGACGAGGCAGCACAGTCACAGGTGGGACAAAAGGTTGACATGCAGCCCAACTTTTGTCCGAGTCTAGACATCGGTCGATATAGCCATGGCTCGGTTCTTGACTTGCACCTTTGATCTTCACCACCACCGCACTTGTTCTTTCCCGCTGCCTCTCCCTTCCGTACTCCTTGGCTCCTTACACGCTTCTTGACTACAAGCTCAGGTCTTCCTACAACAGCCACATTCGTTAGCGTCCAGTCCGATTCCTCTCCTATAGCTGTCAACATAAGCAACTTGACCCTGACCTCTCACTCGACAAGCAGCTTGATTTCATTCGAAACACTCTCTTTAGCAACGCCGTGCTCATCGACAAAACATCCAACAAGATGGCTCGCTTCCTCTCCCTGCTTGGCACCCTCTTTGCGGTGTGCACCACGTTTGCACTGGCTCAAGCTTCCAATGACGATCCTCGCGGAAAGATCCTGTACGTCAACTATCCCAGCTGTGACTACTATCAATGCCAGGTGACGTGGCACCCAGGCCAGGCCACCTACGTTAACTGGATCAATGCGCCCAAAGGGGGTCTGCGCATTCAGCTCGAACCACAAGAAGGCACTACTGGGCTGCGAACATACACGCTCACAGACAAAGTGGGCAGCGTTCATGGTTGGAGCCAGCACAAGTGTAACGACATGGGCACCGGCGAAAAATGTGGAAGATTCGACTTTGTCTTGCCGAGCTCCGTCACGCCCGGTCGGTACCAGATTGTCGTGACCAGCTTGGCTCATCCGGACAAGTACATCGGTTACACCGACACGGTCAAGGTCGTCAACGCCAAGTCGAAAGCAAAGGGCAAGCGACACGTTATGCAGAGGCTGCAACAGAGCGACTAGTGCCCTCCTCCTTGACCATTGTGCATATCTTGAATACGCTCTGTCCTTTCCCGAGCTCAGCAGGACGCGTCCACAGACCGCGGTCCACGCGCGTTCGAGCGACGTTGCGCTCCGCTCGTCTCCACCTTTGTTTTTAGCATCAATCCAACGTTGTTCCGTTTCCGTTTCTGCTTCCAAGCTCGTTCAAGCGATGCTGTTCGAACAGCAGCAGGTGTGTCCTTGAAGCGTCAGTCGCGCCAGTCACAGCTCGAGCTTCTTCAAACTAGGCACTTAGATGGTCGCATCTTGCATGTAGCATCTTGCATGGTGGATTTTGGGTCTAGTTGCACTGCGGCGTCGGAATGCAATTCAATCGCGTTGCGATAGCATGGACGAGAGTTGGCGAATCGCGAATGTCGACGAGACAGAGGTGGTTTGCTTGATGTCGGGAGAACAGGGTGTGTGATTCTGGATTGGACGAGGTTGCGAGGCTGGTGTTTTCGTTGAGAGTCGGTATTCATCCCGAGATGTACGCTCGGATGAATGCGCATCTGCTGCGCTTTGCATGGTCTGTTGAAGGTTGCAGATATCGCGCTTCGGGATCGTGCAGGCGTGCGCTCGACTTGAGCCGACTCGGGGAGCGTGCAAGTGGCCAGTGATCGCATCGACACACGTCACTGGTGGCAGAGATGACTTCCACTGTCAACCTAGAAGCTGTGTGAGATGAGTTTGTACTGACGAGTTTGCATTCGTGATTCACACGTCTGTAGAATGCATGTACAGTCACGACGAAGAGAGCGAGCGAATTCACTCTCTCGATCTAGCTTTCGGAGGCCATCTCGGAAGCTTGGACGAGGTCTCGTGTGCGAATTGATCCGATCCCGATTGTGGTGAGCTGGGAATGGTGTGTTGCTCATCTGCGGTCTCTTCGTCGTCGTCGTCATCGCTATCCATGTCTACATACCCTGGCATCGACTCTTGTCGTCTCGGCTCATAGTCTCTCCCCGTATCGCCCTTGGTAACAGCGCGTTCATCAAGTTGCTTTCCATAATGCTCCCCCTTTGCATCCGGGACCAGTTTGCTACGTAGTCCTTCCATCAGCGACCTCCGTCTCTCTTGAGCCAGCGTATCTGGGACGCTACTCTCCACCACGCTTTCTCCCTGCACCGTCTGTGAGTACCTCGCATACTCTTGATCGTCGGCCGCATATCTGTGCTCCGCCGCCGCCGCCGTCGTCGCGCGACTCTTCTTTCTTAGACTTGCCAATTTGACACTGGAAAAAATGCCCGTCTTATGAACGCCATCGCTATCGTTGGCGCGCACATCCGCCTCGGCTTGGTCGATCAGCTTTTGTCGGTACGGTAGCGGCAGATCGCGCATAATCTTGAACGAGTCGGTATTGCCAATCTGTTCATTCTCGACTCTTAGGTTGTTCCAACAGACCCTACGGATCATTTCGACGAGTGCGGCCAAGAACGATCGTAGTGTGAGCGAGGCTGATCCGGGAAGTAGGTAGATGAGCCATATGGAACGACCGATGATATCGACGGTGATAAACACGTAGTAGATCGGTTGTGGGAACCAGATTTCGTTCCGAAGCAACCAGAATTTCGCGCGCGGCTTGAGCAGCGACCAATCCATAAGTAGATCCCATACGATATGCCAGACCGAGTAGATGACAGCAAACAGAATCCAGAGTGCTCGATCTCGCGCGTTCTGCGATCCGTTGCGTCGGTAGTGAATGTACATAAAGTTGTTGAGTACCGCACTCAGATACTTGCCCGCGTTAACAAGATGCAGGTGTGTCCGATAATCGCTATCCACCCAACGTCGAATGCACTGTCCCAATCGAAGCCACGCCGGTACCGAGAGCAGCACAGCTGTCCAATAAGTGCTGTTCGGAAAACACTGATCCGGGTCCGTCCAATCATGATGCCATTCGCATCCTATATACCACAAGTTGCTCAACGACCACGCTACCGAATTCAGTTCGTCTCCAAGGAAAAAGTCGCGGAACTCGACGCGCTTGCAACCCGCGGTGAATACGCGCAACAAGCTTTTCACGAACCAAGCGCGACTAGCAGCCATCCAGATAGGCAACGGATTGAGCATCACAAGTGCTACAATCACCAACCATACCGTAGGCCAAGTGGTGGGCGCAATAGCTTCAGGAAACGGATTGACAAACGAGACCCAAAAGCAGCATGAGAGCAACAACATGAGCAGCGCTGGAATCTCAAAGAATTGCCGATGGTCCATCGTAGTGCGCACATCCCATTCGAAGATAAACACTGTGTTGATGCGCACCGCGTGCCACCACGCCAGGTTGAGTCCAAAGAGCAACCCAAATAGCGTCGGGATCAATTCAGCACCGTACACTCGCAACAGTGCCTGCCACTGTGGGATATCGCGCTGTGTGTTTGGCTTCATCGCTTCCACTAGGCCAGCAACGATAGCACACACCGAAATGCCGAGGTAAAATCCACTGCGAAAGACGCTATAATGATGCGTCGTGTGGTCTTCCCTAGCACGCAGCCGATTGAGCGCCTGCTTACGATTACCGTGTTCAAAGTAGGCCGTGTAGATGTCCTCGGTCGCTTTACGCAGCTTTTCCACCCGATCCGAGCTGACCAGGATGGTGGGTGCTACTCGATCCTTGTAGTATAGATCGGTGCAGGCCACGCCGACGGTTTTCGAGAATTTTTTCATCACCTTGGCAAAGCCGGTACGGTTGAGGATCTTATAGTTGGTGAGCGTGTCGAGAAACTTGTAGTACTCGAGCACCGCTGCTTTGAGTTTTTTGCGCGCCGCTGCATACGCTTCCGGATCGTGGCTCATGGCGGCTGCCTTGTTGGCTTGGCGGATCGCTCGGTCTGTCTCGTCGTCCCAACCGCGCAAACTGGCCTGCATCTGCGCCAGCGCCTGCGCTCGACGTCGACCCCCTGCGTCTTGATCATCTTCACCGCTACTGCCACTGTGCTGCTTGTTGATCGACTTGTCCAAGGAGAAGCGTGGCGCTCTGTTGGCAGACTGCTGGCCTTGTTGCTGGGCATCTCGCAACTTCACGGAGGACAGCCCAGCGTTCGACTTGACGCCACTCGCAACTGGATCCGCCACAATCAGCTTGGAACCGGGCAGGTTCATGAGAAGCTGCGACATACGATGACGCCGCGATCCTGCACCTGTTCGGTCTTGATCGCTGATGTTGTATTTGGCACGGTACTCGCGTCGATGCTCGGCGAGCTCCTCGAGTTGACGAGCTAGCTGCATATACTTCTTGGCCGCCGAGTGCTCCTGCGCTTCGTAAAAGTCAACGATGCGTTCAAGCTCGGCATCGCAAGCAAGAAACAGCTTGGCTTCTTGGTCGTCAAAGTTGGCTACTATCAGTTCTTGTAGCGATTCAGGTGCTTCATCCTTCAGCGAGCGGTTCGGATTCGAAAAACGCCCAGAGGAGCCGGACTTGGAGAGAAGGTGATGTTTGCTGGAAGCTGATGAGCTCTTGGATTGGTGAGAAGCGTGTTTTCGTGCCGATCCAGAAGATGGAGGCGCGTCATCCTGGTAACGTACATTGGTGGCCCCAGTAGTTCGGGGACTCGGCGTGTCAGCGTTGGCTGTCAATTCTAAGTCTATTGAAGGATAAGCACCGCTTCGAGCGTAGTTGCCGGATACTTGTACTGATGTTGAGGGCAGCGCCTGAGCTTCGAGATCCGAGTCGAGGTTGGGTGGCGGAGCGGAGCCGTCGTAGGTGGGGCTGTCCGATGAGAGTCGAAGTCCGGTTCCCTGGAGGCTTACAGGAGGCAGAGTCGACAAAGATGGAGCAGGAGCAGTGGTTCCGCCGTAATCAATGCGACGCTTGAATCCAGAACTGGAAGCGAGCGTAGACTGGGCCTCTTGGTCTAGACCAGAGAAGTGGCCAGCAACATTTCGTCGGCGAATATATGGATCTGCCGATGAAGCGGTTGCAGCGATCGTTGTAGAGCTCGAATGCGAGCTGTTGATCCCAAGCTCGGCTTCTAGGCGCAGTCGAGCCTCGCGGTGTTCAGCTACACGCTTGATGAGCTTCTTGAGACCTCGATACTGGATGTAAACCTTTCTCCACTCGGGGACGGTGTTTTCGTCGAGATAGCGCGCAAACTTCATCTTGACGAAGGCCCGAGCGCGCGAAAAGTTCAGGCGCGGGTTGTTCTATCGTTAAATGAATCGGACTTAAAGACAATTATAAGAACAAGCATGTCGAAGTGGGTTGCAACCCGTTCTGAGAGGATACAGTAGGACAAAAGGTCGCTATAGGTGCTGAGTGGGACGCAAACAGTCCGTGATGATGTTAGCACAGCTGGGTGCAGGGCAAGTACAGGCTTGGACAAAGCCCGATCTGTTGCTACGCTCGATTTTGTACCTTGCCTCGGCAACGCTTGCCACGAAGGATGGCGATCGAGTGATGTCGGCGTGCTGATCGATGATGGTGTAGAGCAGTGATCACGAATCAGCCCGAGTCGCGAGTCGAGAACGTGCTTGAATCCTGAATCTGGTCCCAAATTTAAGCGTGAATCGTGATCCGTGTCCCATAATTAATTATTCCGTCACATATTACTGCAACTTCAAAAAAGGGACCCAAAAATTCAGACCCTTAAAAGAACCCACCCGTGAACATTTTGACAAAGTGTGGCTCGAAAAGATCTGACACGCTAGTCGAATTTCCATGTTCCATCATGCGTGTTCTGTGTTCAACACTCACGACTCACGACTGCTCCGCATTCACATTCACATTCACATTCACATTCACGATTCACGATTCACGATGCGATCCGTGCGTTTCACTTTGACAGACTCATGGCTGTAAGGGTAGTTAGTGAAAGACCATCACCATTCTCGACTCTTCACGCTTGGCGCTTCTTGACACGATCTCGTGACCCATCGACGTCAGGTCTCTTGTCGCAATAATGTCGAGGTCGCTGCGAACGCGTCCGATGACGCTGTATGCGCAGGACGGTCAGCAGCCTCTCATACCTCCTGTGGGAGCTGCTACCGCAACCAACTCCTCCTCCTCGTCGTCATCTTATCCCAACAAAGCTTCTTACGCACGGCAGCAGACTTCGTCTAGCAACTCGCAGTACGATGCGCCCACACTAGCTTCCTCGAGCGGCGGAGGTGCGCTACTCAAAAAGTCCAAGAAAAAGGCATCCGAAGTCGGCAGCAATCTCAAAAAGCGTCTCTCGATGCGCTATGCTGAACCCACTCAGCTCGGTCCTGGAGGGTTCAGCGCGGTACCTGCTGTGCCTTCTCTGCCACGCATGCCTGAGATTCACATCGACGATCGTCCGCACCGCGACATTGACGACGAGCGCTATCTGACTGCTATTCGCGAAACGTCCAACGATGCCACGTACGATCCTGACGAGAAGGAGCTCAACGCGATCCGCAAATCGTCCGATACGCAACGCACACGCACCGACGTCTTCGAGGGTGATCCCGCCGTTGACCTGCAGCTGCTCAGTCAGTCAGATTTCGACCCACAGGCTTACCTCCGCGCTAAACTGTCGCATCACTCCGAATCAAGCTTGCGTCAGTTCAAGTCGTCGCTCGCCGCAGTCAAGCAAGCGGCCAACGATGACCTGAAACGCCAGGTGTTTAAAAACTATTCGGAATTCATTACGATCAGTAAAGAAATTGCTACGCTCGAAAACGACATGCTCGAGCTGAAAGAGCTGCTCTCCGAATGGAAGCAGCTTCCTCAAGCACTTGAGTTGGACGACTCTTCCAGCGCCGCTTCGTTTTCGGATGCTTTTCCGCGGTCCAGGGCGTCGGGCAAGGCGAATCGGAACAGCACCATCGATCTGCAACAGATCTATCGCGCCCAAATCACTTCTCTATGGGAAGGCATCGAAGGGTCGCAAAAGTTTTTGCCCTACGTTCCCGGGCGACACCTCATCGCAGAGGCGAGCAGTTTCACCGAGCTCAATGCTGCCACGTACAAACCACAACAGAGCGTCGCTCTGTTTCTGCTAGACGATCTGCTGCTCATTGCGACCAGGAAGAAACGACAAATGAGCAGTAAAGTGCGTCTCGTTGCCGAGAGGTGCTTCAGCCTGGCCGAAATTGTGGTCATCGATCTCAAAGATGGAGGTGATTTGACAAACGCGATCAAGATCAAGAGGGCCAGAGAGACGCATGTCTACCGAACCGATCGCGCCGAAGACAAGCGAGCGCTGCTCAACGCGTTTCGTCGCGTGGCAGAAGAGCTCGCCAAGAAGCGTAGGAACGAATCGTACGGGGCAGGGGCAGAGGGAGATGCGCGCAAACGCGAGTCGACGCTGCTGTCGTCGCCTTATCACGCTCCGCAATCGTATGCGTCGCTTGGTGGTCGGAGCATGGATGATGGTGGACTGCTAACGTCCGTTAGTGAAGCTGGCGATGGTGATGCGATGCAAGTGGGTGGGGGAATGATGGCAGCCGCTGCAGCGTCGGCCGCTTCGGAGCGCAAGGATCCAGGACGATGGAACAATGACTTTGCCGACGAGCTCTCGGTCTGCATTGCATTACGCGAATGGGATCAAGCCGTGACACTGATCGAAAAGGGTCGTGCAGTGCTGTCCACTTACACCTCAACCAACGACGCTTCCTGGAGGGATCTGTCGGCCAAACTCACCTCGCTCACTTCTGAACTCGTCTCTGCCATCTCTCTGGATTTTGTGCGACAGCACCTCAAGAAGTCGCTCGTGACACGCAACGCGTCGTACCTCTTGAGACTGGATCAAGGCGAAAAAGCGCGTCAACTGTTCCTTGACGCGCGGACCGAGTCGTTGAAGAAACGCACTCGACAGATCAAATTCGAAGGCGACACGGGACTCTACATCAGCGAATTGGCCATGGTGCATTTTGCACTGATCAAAAACACATCCGAGTGGTACATGGCGGCGTTCAAGGATGGAAGCATGGCGAGTGGGTTTGTCGAGTGGGCATCGGAGAGGGTGGAAGAGTACGCCGTCTTGTTTCGAAGGCAGGTGTTTGGCGTGCAAGAGCAGCAGGACGAGGCAGGAACGACCAACGCCGAGATGGTGAGCGAGATGCGCGAGATCAGTTTGAGACTGGCGACGCAGTTGAATGAAGTAGGATTGGATTTCACGTTTCTGTTGGACCGCTTGTTGCAGCCCGAGCCGAGAACTATGGCTGATAAGCACGAGCAGGAAGAGGCCGAGGCCGGAGAAAGCGACGCGAGCGTTCCTACATTGGTGCTTACCAGGTCGAGCAGGATCGGGATCGAGGGTGAGCTACCAAAGCATCAGATGGATAGGCAAAAGCCAAAGCTCCAGGGTGATACGACTTTGGCACAGGAATTGCGTCGACAGAGCATGCTTCATCTGCAATCATGATTGAGCGAATCTCACTTGGCATCGACTCTCGCATTCACGATTCACGCATTTCGCAAGCAGAGCGGCGCGCATCACAGGGAACCGATTCAAAAAAGGCGTTTGTATCTTTTGATTTATATGGGCGTGTGCGAATCCAATCCACGTCTGGCGCAGCTCAAGCACGAGCAATCTTGGGTTTGCCCGGAACGACGATTTCGCCCTCGACGGCTCTAGCTTGGATGCCGATCCTCGGCAAAATAGCATGGTACCTTTGCGGGCTCTTGGCTTTGAGGTACTTGAGAATCTTTGCCCTTTGGTGCGTCAACAAGGACATGCTCCTTCTGTTCGAGTTGTCGTGCCGATTGGTTTGCAGATGCTCGTGCAGGTTACGAATGCGGTACGTCAGCACAGCAGCTTGCACTTCAGGGCTACCCGTATCATTTTCACCACCAAAGTGGGCGAGGATCCTTCGAATGTTTTCCACCTGGATCCCCTTGCCACTTGCGTTGCGCAGATCCAAGATCCTCGCCAGACTCTCCTTGCTGGCGCATTCTTCGGACTGCACTTTGGCGTATTCAGATTCGAACGCCGCCACATCGGCTTGGTTGGCAGTACCGCGGATCAAGGTTCCCAAATTCCACGAGTCGAGGATTCGATCCTTGACCATGACCTGTGGCAAATCCTGGAACAACAATTGACGATCACTACCGTCCAGACCAAAGTTGAGACGCAAAGGACCTCCCATGGAAGCAGCTTGTTTCGCAGCGACTGCATCGAATGTGTTTTTCGCCGACGCAGCTTGCTGATCAGCCGAGATGGGAACAAGGTTTCCTCGTCGATCCTCGTGAACACCCCAAACCGTTTGCTTGTCGAGGATGATCTGTGCTAGTTCGGAATCGGTCCATACTTTTTGGCCGTCAGGAGTGGGTTGGTGGCCTAGAACAGCATCCGGTTTCGAGGATTCAAGCATGCGCACTTTGAGGATACGCTGGTCGAGGTTCGATTTGCGCTTGAGACGCGCGGTTCGCTTCTTGCGTGATTCGGACAGGATCGAGGACGTCGAGAAGCTCGATTTCTGTTGCGACTGAATCGTGGAGAGCGTTTGCATGTGCAAACGACCGTACGAGGTTGAGGGAAGTGCAGCGGAGAGAGACGAGAGGTTCAAGGTGGAAGAGAGGCATCTCGAGCAGGATGCTGTGAGAGCTGGCACCATGTTTGCTGTGCGACTAGCTGCAGCCCAAGTAGCCGGAGCAGCCGATGGGGGGTGTAGGGTGTGAGGGGTGTAGTCCTAGTAGGACGGTCTTTTTGCACTTGCTCGGCGTGATGATGATGTTGATTGATGTTGTTGTTGAAGAGGGGAGCAGGTCGGGAACAAGACGATCAAAGTCACACGGAAAGCCTGCCAAAAGTCGAGTCGCTGCCCTTGGTGATTTTCTTCCTTCTGCTTGTTGGATCCGTAATTCTTTTCGCGCGATAAAGCACACAGTTGACAGTCACGAGTTGCACTCGCCCAAACGCTGATTGGAAGAAGCCCCCTGAAGAAATAATCGTGAATCAGGACCAAAAAAAAAAAACGAAAATCGAAAAACGAAAAAAAAGAAAAGTCGAAGGCAAGCAGCTATAAGTAGCTCATCCTCGCATGCTCAAGCTCTTGTTTCTTCTCTTCGATCAAAAACAAGTGTACGTAGCCGACCCATAGCTCCGACAGTTCTTTACTGTCACTCGTTCGTCTCATCCAGCAACGGCATTCACTGACCTTGTTTGTCGCTCACGTGTTGAAACCTATGCTCGCTAAACAGCTGCCAGCCACACCCACTCGCGACTGCCTTGGTAAAACAAGGTGCCTGGCGAGGTTTGCATTGCGGGTGCCAGGGCTGCGCTCTTCTTACGAGGAGAGCCAGCCGTGGTGGACGAGATCGTTGTGATATCCCAGAACGCTATAGGAATCCGTCGTTTTGTGTCACAGATGGAACGATGGAGCCAAACTGTTCTGGGACATTTTTCTCCCACTCTTATTGCTTTTGCTTTTGCTTTTCCTCTCCCTTTCTCTTCCCCCTTGATCGTTGCTTACAGTCTCTTAGCTCGCTTTCTTTTTTGACTCCTTGTGCTCGGTTTCTGATTGGGCATCGCAACCGTTTATCTCAATCCGAATTTGACCTTGTCTTCTTCTGCGACGGATGTGTTCCTTGGGTTGAGTGACTGTCAACCAGGGGGTATAATGGAGGGACGTACTAGTACATGCGACGGATCGGTGAAATGCTATCGTGGTCGCTGCTGCTGCATTGGTTTGCGTGTTGCGTCTGTGGGGCTGAACGTGGGCTTGGCGGGCAATGACGCAACGCCAGCGCGTAGGTGAGCCGATGTTGAAGCAGGTTGAACTGGTGGCGCTTTGACCTGTCGAAGCTTGGCAAGCTTGGCTTCCATAGCTGCGATTTTGGCGTTGGTGCCTTGAGGTTGTTTGGCATTCTTGCTCAAGCTGAGTTGTGTGGTCTTGAGCATGTCGCTCTCGGTCGCCGCTGTTCTGCGATCTCGCCGATGTGGACCGATGCCAGTGGGAGCGTTGCCATCGGCACTCTTGGTCGCAAACGTCACTGAGATGCTTCTGCCCTTGAGCGTCTTGTTGTGCGCGCCCGCCACCGCCTGCATAGCTTCTTGCGGCGAAGCATACTCGACAAAAGCATAGCCTCGCGGTTGTCCTCGCTGCGGTCCGCTCTTGTGGAAGAGAAAGTCGAGTTTTGAAATCTTGCCAAACTTGCTAAACGTTTGGATCAATGTATACTCGTCTACTGCTGCGTGAAGGTTGCCAACGTACAGTCGAGTCTCGTGCTTGCCCTTGTTGCTTGCGCACGATATCGACTCGGCTGCTGATCGAGTGGCGGCAGTAGCAGGTTGCGATAGGTACGGATTTGCTGAAGAGCTGTCACATGGCTGCGCATCCGATATCATGATTGACCCAGTGATCGACCTCGGAGTCTCCGATTCAAGAGAGCTCTGTGATTGAGGAGAGAAAGAGCGATGAAGCAGCCGGTCAAACGTGAACACGCACGACGGTGGTCACATTCACGATTTCTCCCACCGTTCTGTGTTCGTCGCCGCGGAAGAGCCGAGCTGAGCCTAACGTGTAAACTGCAACTCGTGACTTGACGCTTCGTGCTTCACGCTTCGGTGCCTCGTGCTTTTAGCACAGCGTTGTTAGATTCAAGGGATACACGCTCTCGAGCCAACTCACAACTCACGACTCACGACTCGTGTCTGCAGATTCCGACGGGTTGGAAACCAACACCTTTGAATTGGGTCATTCACGATTCGTGATTCCTTCACGATTGCCATCAGCATCCATCACGAATATCATTGGTATCTTCACCATCATCCCATCCCGCACAGCCATGGACAGCAAGTAGAGCGGCCGCTGCATCCAAAACAACCATGTCGAGCCCTACAGATCAGGTGCCGAACAACGATAGCGCATCCCACCCCGCTTCCATCAAGCCAAAGGATAGCTCCACTTCGCTCAGCTCTTTGCCATCTCGCCTTGCTCCACCTCCCACGCTCAAGCCATCCTCTGCAGACGTTCAACTCGACTTGAGCTCAGCCTCCTCCGAGCCACATGCCTCTACTTTGGCTCGTAATGCCGCTTCGAGACCCAAGTCCGTGCTGCCCGCTGTTCCATCGTCCATCTCGCCCAAGGCTCGTCCAAGGACCAGCTTGATCGAGACTAGTCAGCTCTGGAAGACTAGCGCTGCAAAACGTGCCGAAATGCACTGGGCTCTGCAGACCGAACGTGCCCTCTACTCGGACGCCAAGTTCAAAAAGTATGTCGCCCTCGTAGAAAGAACCTTGGCTTCCTTCGAGAGCGTCAGCGAATGGGCCGACTTTATTTCGTTCCTCGCTCGCCTTCATAAGGCTATCCAGGCATACCCCAACTACAATGCCATCCCTCGCAAGCTCATAGTAGCTAAACGTCTAGCACAGTGTCTCAATCCGGCTTTGCCTTCAGGCGTTCATCAGCGTGCCCTCGATGTTTACCAACACATTCTCAGCGTCATTGGCCCCGACGGTCTCCGGCGAGACTTGCAGGTCTGGTCTAGCGGTCTCCTCCCCTTTTTTCAGTATGCTTCCACATCGGTCAAGCCCACGCTGATTGCTATCTATGAGTCCTTCTACCTTCCTTTGCAAGATGATCTACGTCCACTCTCAAAGGCACTTCAGATGGCTTTGCTTCCAGGCCTCGAAGACGAGACCAGCGAATACTACGAGCGCACAATCCGTCTTCTCGATGCCATCTCGGATGCTGTAACGCAGCCCTTTTTCCTGCAAAACCTCTGGCTCACCTTGATCACCACTCCCTCGGTACGCCTAGCTGCTCTCAACTTTCTCAACCGCAGGATGCCGCCCCTTCAAGACACACACGACCCCACCACACTCGTCGGCAAAGATCTTGGTCTAATGGTCCGTGGCCTTGCCCATGCTCTCAATCACAATGTCCTCCTCGTTCGTCGTAACACGCTCGAGCTTCTCGTCACTCACCTCCAGATCGACCAACCCACTTTTTCATCGGCGATCAAACGTCCTAACCAGATCCTCCTCGTCCGCTCCGCCCTCAACGTTGTCCTCCGCAAAGATCTCTCCCTCAATCGTCGCCTCTACACCTGGCTTCTAGGCGCCGACGAGTCTCCCGAATCCCAAATCAGCTTCTTACAGAAGTACGCCCTCGATCTGGTCCGCAACGCGCTCAAGCAAGACTTTGATCAAGACCACACCGATCCGGCGGAGCGTCAAAAGCCGTACCGCATCTTTATCTCACTCTTGGACAAGTGGGAGATCGGCCAGTCCCTCACGCGTGTACTCGCCCTAGACGCTTTCCACGCTATCAGCGTTCACGTCGCAAGAGGCCAGCATGAGGAGCTCATGACCACGGCAAAAATGCTGTTCGAGGTTGTCGACCCTTTTCTGCTCTACGGCCGTTTTCTCGACGCCATCATCGATTCGTTTCAATCACAGAAGAGCGCATCAAAGGCGACCTACACGCAACCGCTCGCCCTCCTCTGTTTCGTCTTCAAAGCGTTCCACATCCACGACGAAGAGACAAAGCAGATTCACGTTCCGCTTCTCTTTGCCACAGTTTCTCAGCTCCTTCTTGAGCATCTGCAGCACAACCGACCCCAAGACGACGCCGCATCGTCCAGAACGCTTGACGCCCTCGAGTTACTCAAGCTACTCATCACCGTCATGCCGTCACGTGTATTTGTTCGGGTAGCAATCGCCAGTCCCATCGCCACGCCCACCACTGACTTTGTGGACCAAGCACGTAGCTTCTACGCTTCCAGCGAGACGGACAGCCAACAGGCCGCACGAAACTTTCTGAGCTTTCAAGATAGCTCATCAGCAACAGCGCTCATCAAGCTTTCGGCTCAGATCTGCCTCGAAACCGCCCAGCGTGCCAAGCAGGCTCCCGCTGCCACCGAAGCCTTTGTTCGCGCTCTCGACGTCTTTGCCGATGCCATGCGCGTTATTGATGGCTCTGAAGCTGCTCAAGAAATCGCATTGGTCACCTCGACAGCCGCTCCGTCGGCCAAAGCTCAAGCGCCACCAGTTTCGACGCACAAGCTTCCCTGGGACGCAGCCGGCTGGACAAACTCGCTTTTGCCGTATCTCAACCACACTGCCACATTCGCAGAAGTGGAGCGCATCGTCGAAGTCTTGATCTCGTGCAGCATCTGTCGAGCGCTCCAGAATCCGATCCAGCTCGATCCGCCGCATGTGTTGGATCGCATCGTTGCCTCGCTCTTCCGCTACCTATCACCCGCCATGGCTCCCTACCACGTTCGTGCTGTTGAGCTGCTCTGGGCCACCTACAAGGTCACCCAACGATCTCGCCTAGAGACTGTCGTGGCACAGCAGCTGACTGGCGTCAGTGTCACCGGTCAAGCTAGCGTCTCGACTCGATCCGCCGCTCTCGTCGCGTTTGGCACCTTCTGGCAATTATCCGAGGACGTCTCTACCGATGAGCTCCGTACGCCGCTGCTTCTCGTCTTGGACAATCTCCAGTCGCACGATGCAGACGAGCGGCATCAGGCCGAATCATGGCTGAGGGCCAACGTGCGATCCTACCTCAAGATCGTAGACCCGCTACTGCACATGCTTTTGCGCAATCGGGCCGCTTCGCTGACGTCAGCGTCCTTGGACATCTATGGCAGTCAGGTCACCTTTTCCCAGATCGACGAGCCATTCAACCAGCAATTGATCCAGTATGCACTCCGCACGCTGTCCGCTGTAGCGCGGTTCGGTGGACTCAGTTTTGCTAGATCGCTTGCGGCAACATCGCTGTCGGCTACGCTCAGCACCACCACCAAGCAGTTCGTTCGGGCCGAGATGCTCACCGCTTCGACGTCTTATCTGGATGCCTTGCTCGATGAATGCAGCATCTGGATCAGCGCGCAACCATCGCCTCGCCTCCAAGAGAGCTATTTCTCCGTCTTGACGACAACGCGAGCCGCTGCTGTCGACCTTGTCCACTCTCTTGTGCAGCGAAGCTCGACTTCGCGCAATCGCACCAACCAACTCGAGACGCTCTTGATCGAAGCGTTGCTCATGGCGATTCACCAGGGCTCCATAACCCTCCAGAACAAGATGCTGCATACACTACATACCATACTCGCAGCCAAGACGAGCCACTCGAGCCGACCAGATCTGCTTCAGAGACGCCTCTCTAACACATCGCAGTCCCTAAGCCTCCACCAGCGCGGCGACTCTACGGGACGAAGCGAGACAGAGACCACTACGCCTGTTCAGACGCAAAAGTCGACATCAGTAGCAGCGTGGACGGCAGCCGCCTCGAAGCCGCATCGTCTCTTGACGCCTCTATTGCAGCGCGCGCTTGTGACGCCGTCAAATCGAGCTGTCCTTCAGCACTGGACGGATTTCATCCTGATGACCGCGCCGCTCTATCGCAGCAGCGCCGCCGCACTCCTGTTGCCGCTCAATCGCACGGTCTGCGACTTGATCGCAAGGGCCACGCTCGAAGTCGCTGACTCCTACATCCCAGGTGCCAGCAGACCCACATTTGGAGCAGAGCTGGTGGTTCAGTCCCATGACACGCCATGCTCCTTTCTCGAATCGGATCTGATTCTGCTCATTAATCTCGCCGAGCGCTCCTTGATGCTCGCAGGTGGAAACACGACTGATGAAACAACGGTGCCGACAATGCCAGGGGACGGGGATGAAAAAGACCGCGCTACAACTGAAGTGACCCCGATCGTTATCACCGAAACTACGACGCAGGATCAAGGCCTGCTCGGCTACGTGACCAACGTCTTTTCCTCCGACGTTGGCGATGCAGAAAAACCAGACGCGCCTCGCGATGGACCCAAAGGTCCGCTTTTACAGACCGTGCAAACGCTGCATCGCGTATGGACGGTTTGCGGCACCGAACTTTCGCCTACGGACGCAAAGTCGCTCTCTCTCGACGCTATGACTTCAAAACTCAAGCTGCGATGCCGTCGTGCATTCGAACGCATCTACCGCGTCCACCCTGCCGAAACGGTCGAGGCGCTCCTCCACTGTTGGCAGTCTAGTGTTAAGCCTGGCCGCCGCCGAGATCCTGCCGCGACAGCTGCCGTCATTGAGATCCTGGACATTGTCACGCCGAGTGCACAGATCCTCGTCACGTTCCTCTGCGACGTTCTGGCGGCGCGCATCGCAAAGGGTGACGACCGAGCTCGCAAGAGTGCTACAACGTCGACATCCACGGTCTCGGATGCGACGCTGTTCCTCTTCTTTGACGCCATGCTGACGAGAATCGAGCCGCAGGAAGCGACACAAGTGTGGCCAGTGATGCTGGTGTTTGTCAAGGACTTTGTTGCCAACAGTATGGCTCGCAAGACGCACGTCTATCCTATGCTTCGGCTGCTGACGGCGCTCGGCGAGAAGATTTGCTTGACGTCGGCGATCGAGGAGCGTCGAACGAAACGCGAGCTGCAGGATAACTTGGCGAAACTGATCGATTCGTGCATCTTGATCTCGGGCAAGTCGTTCGACCAGTCTACGTGGATCCGTCGTTCGGGGCGCGACAATGCAGATGACGTAGACAATGAAGCAGCCGAATTCACGGCTGAGCTGCTTTCGCTTGAAGATGGTGCGGCGGCTGCCGAGGCGGTGGGCGCGAATGCGGTGATTGACGCCATCAACCGGTTTCTGGCGACGCGCGCACTGGCGGCGCTGCGCAAGGTGCAAATGGACACGGATCGCATTCTGGCGATTGTCTCGAATGCAGTGTACTACATCGTGGCTCCAGCGGCCCGCACGAGGTCGCGCACGATGGAGATCGACGCTAGCGTTCTGGCTGTGATTTGCGAGCTGGTTCGCATGCCCGGGGCGGTGAAAGCGTGGCGCAGCACGGTTGCAGAGATGTTTGGAGACGGGCGATTCTTCAGCATGGGATTGGCGAAAGCAGAAGCGTGGAAGCCGATTATCCTGGCGCTCATGACGCAGGACAAGGAGCGCGTGCCAGAGCTGGTTGCGCGGGTGGGCGCATCGGCGGGCGCAGCTAACATCTTTGCGAATCGCGAGCTCGAGATGCTTTCGCGCGCACTCAATCTACGACGTCTGTCGTTCACGCTGTTTACAGGCGAACGCGATGCATTTCTGACACAGCTCCCTATGATCCAGGAGAAACTGGTCGACTTGCTTCGTGCCTCGGTGTCGGAGATTCTGCATGCCGAAGTATACCTGTGCTTGCGCGTGATGCTGGTTCGATATTCGGCGCGAAACCTGGCGTCGTTCTGGCCAGTGCTCATGACCGAGCTGATGCGGCTGTATGATCGAGTAGCGACGGATGTGCATGTAGTTTCTTCGGCCGACGGACGCCATTTGCTGCTGTCGACGCTCAAGCTGTTGGATCTACTGGTGCTGATGCAGCCCGAGGAATTCCAAATCCACCAGTGGCTCTTTATCACTGATACCATCGACGCCGTGTATCCTACGGACGACTATCAGCCGCAGACACTGCTCGATACTCTGGCTACCACCTTTGCTGCCGCGTCCACACGCTCGACTCCATCCACACCTTTGCGCTCCGCCCGCAACAGGTCCTTGCAAATCGGACACGTACGCAACATCAATGAGCTCGCCGAGCTCATTCCCTTCTTGAACAGTGTCTCCCAGAACGCCTTCGAGGCCAACTATCGAGACGATCCCATCGACTGGATCCACGTCGATCAGTGTCTGCTCACCGATATGTTTGACACCTCCCAACCCGCGCAGCACACCACCACGCGCGACACCACCGCTGCCACTGCCACTGCCGCCCCCGCTAGCGCCTCTGCCCAAGAAATTGCCGTGCCGCCCAAGACCGACTAGCTCTTCCATGTACCATCTTTCTCACAGCAAGACAATCATGAATCTTGAATTGCACATACCACACCAGTCCAATCACGAATGCCCAGTTTGCCGTTTCGCTCGGTACATACGTGAACGCGGGAATGAGCGCCTGTTACGCCTGCTGGATCACCGAATCGACGTCCATCTGAACCAACTCGTCGCCCTCGCCAAACTCCCTATCGAAATCGTCATCCTCGTCCTGCCTATCACGCTCGACCACATGCGTATCCGAATCAGTATCGTCCTTGCCCACCACTTGTCCACTGGCGTCCACCGTGAGCTGACCGCGCATGAGCTTGGCAAACGTCTCCCTCTCTTTGGCCTGCCTAGACTCGATATCGGCCAACTCCCACAAGCTGACGCCGTTCTTGCCTTCGGGGTAGGGTTGCGCCATGGACCGGATGAAAAGCTTTGACTCTACGATGGCCATATCCGTGGATAGATTCGAATGGGTTTCCTTGATATACTGTGCGATCCACTTGGGCAACTTGTTGCGCTTGTCGGCACGTGCGAATCGTTTATCGGCAAACACCATAAGACCGTAGTCGGTCTTACCTCGCAACACACGTCCTACGCACTGCGCCGCGTGTCGCATGGCGTCAAAAGTCAAAAAGTCGTTTTCGCGAATTCGAAAGTTGTCGCGCAAAAACTCCAATCGCGCCTTTAGGATGCGCGACTCGGTGTACTGGTACGGCACACCGAACATGATCACCGCGCGTCCGTAGTTGTGATCGAAATCGATACCCTCAGACACTTTACCTCTAGCGACCGAGAGCAGAATCGCACCTCGACCGTTGTCGCATGCCCGACGGTAGTTTTCCAGCGCAATACTCGTCTCGGGGGCGTCGGGTGTTTCGATAAAGATGAGCTTGTACTTCCACACTTCATCGAGAATGCCCATGTCGTGCCACGCGGCCACGATGCTCTCCATGTACAGATAGGAGGGGAAGAAGGCGACAATGCCGTCCGGAACGCATTTCGCATACTCGATGAGGATGCTGCCATAGTTGCGCACCACAGCTGGATCGTTACGCACCTCGAAGCGCGAACTGATGGCCACCTGGTCGCTTCCTCTCGTGATGACGAGCGGCAGAAAACACTGGCGAGTGAGCGTCATGGCGTACGACTCCTGCACAATGGCGTCGAATTTGAGCATCTTGGGGTACATGTCGAGCGGACTAATGGTTCCACTAGTGATAATGACGCTCGAGAAGCGTTCAAAGACTGGCGCGATGGCGAGACTGGCGTCCAAACATGTGAAATGGAAGATTGGATTGGGCACGGTAGCGTTTTCGGTTTCAAAGGGTTCGAGGATGAGCAGGAAGCCTTTGTCGTAGGTGGCTACGAGCGTCGCAAATGCTGCCACTTTTTGCAACGCCGAAAATTCATCGAGACGAGTGAGTTCGAGCGTGCCTACGAGCATGCGGAGTCGTTCGGCACAAAAGCGGAGCGGTTTGCGCTCAATGTAGGTAATGTCCTTCAAGTGCTGCAGGAAGCTCGCTGGAGTCTCGGCGACGACGTGCAGGACGCGCATGCGTGTTTTTAGGTACTCGACAAAGCGCTTCAAGAAGGCAACAAAGTGTTCGGCTCGACGAATGTTGCCCGGCACAGCTTCTTGTAAGAGATCGTCTGGTAGAACGGGGTTGGCCATGAAAGACTCGGCTTCCCTCTGCTCGCCTTGTTGTTGCAAGCCCTCGACCAGACGCGCATATTCGTCCTGTAGCTTGGATGCGTCCGTCTTTTTAATTTCGTCGACACGTTCCGAGAGTTGATTGATGCTTCGATATGCGCTGTCGAGCATGGGCCGTGTGAGGTCGATGGAAAGAGACTCGATGCATACATTGTCTATGTTGTGCGCCTCGTCGAACACGACGATGGCATCCTTGCTCATCTCTTTACTGACCTGCTCGGCGACCTTGGGATCGAGCAGGTAGTGGAAGCTGTAGATAATAATGTCGACGAAGGGCATCATGCGTCGGATGGCAAAGTAAGGACATATCGCCTTTTCGCGAGCGTACTCTTTGACTTCTTCGAGTGTCCAGACGCCTTGTGGGATAAGTTGACCCGGTTCCATCTTGCCGAGCTCTTCGTGAAAATTGCAGAGTTCGACGCTACCAGGATCTTGACGGCCCTTTTCGCAGGCCCAACTGCTGGTCATGTCCCTACACCTGGCATCGACGACCTTGCCCTTGCGCTCACGACTGACATCTGGATGGATGCAGAGATTTTTACGCGAACTGAGGCCTAAGGCGAGGATGTCCTCCATCTGCGATCCAGTATTTCCCTTGCCGTTCATCTCGATGTTGTGCTCTCCAGGACGGTCACTGCTTTGGCTCTCCTTCTTGAGCACCCCGGAAGCCTGGTCTTGTTGGACATTGTACCTCGCCCTGTACTCCATCAAACGCTTCAGCTCTGCTAGAGCCTTTTCGATCTCAGGAACCGTACGCGAGCAGTAGATGAGCTTGCGCTTGGCAGGATGGAACTGCTGGTAGGATACGATGAGACTGAGAAGCGAGACGGTTTTGCCGGTGCCTGAAGGCATCTCTAGAACACAGTGACCGTTGGCATCGAGCGTGCGTTTGAGATCAGTCATGTACGCATACTGCTCCGGATAGATTTTGGGGTAAGGGAAGAGCACGGGGAGCTCATCGATGTAGAACTTCATATTGGCAGATCGACCACGGCTGTACAGGCTGTACAGGCTGTACGAGCTGTGCGAGCTGTACAAGCTCTGCCGAGAATAGCGTCTCGGTGGATGACAAGGTCAGCGTTGATGCAAAGGACGATGGTGGTGGTGTGGACCGGAATTGGTATGCTGAGTAGCAGGTAGCAAATAGCAAGGACCCTGTGACAGTTTTGACATTTCTCAGCCGTGGCCGTGCTCACGCTCGTGGCTGAGTTGCGCGCATGTGGAGTCAAGCAAGCGGGCGGTCCAAATCGGGCCAACTGTGTCGCAGCAATCGGCGATCTGGAACTGGATTTCCAAGCATCCCGCACGAATCAGACTTGGAAGTGTACATACGTGATAGACACGTTGCACGTTCCGATACAAGTTGGGCTTTCAAACGCATTCACGATTTATTATAAATCATTCAATACAGAGGGCTTCCTTGCAGTGGCTTTGAAATCGGCGCAAAAAGACATTCCCTCAGAGGAATCACAGAAATAAATAAACATTTGAAGGATTTGTAATTGTGAATCAAAGCACAAACGGAAAACGAAATAGCAGAGAGGCAGAGAAGGCTTTTGAAAAGTTCGAACTTTGACCAATCGCGAAGCACTGAATTCTGCGCCATATGGATGCACTGTATCAGTGTACAGTACGGTGTCTGCTCTCGTTACTGTAGTTGGGTGGATCTTGAATTGAACAGGGCAGCGTTACATGGGCGGTACACCACACAATCTTCAACATCGCGCTCCAACTTTTTTTTTTTTTTTTTTTTAAATTTCTTCTCGCTGTGACAGTGACAGACTATGTTGCACGTACGACTCTGTGACTGCTTGATTCACGATGAGGATTCGTGATTCACACTCGTGACTGCCCCAGCCCTTGCTGCTCAGCTCGCCACTCGCCACTCGACTCTGTGCACTGCGGTGCTGAGCAAGCAACCTTGGCTAACCCCGATAATTCACGATTATTGAACAGAGCCGCATTCTTTGGCGTGCGATTTTTGGTTTTGGTTTTGCTTTTTCTCTTTCTCTTTCTTTCAGTTGCTAGAGAATCACGAAGATAAATCGTGAGCGCAATTCACGATCCACGATTTCACGATTGGTGACTGCGTTGCTCCGCCTGCAAAAATTTTCTTTGGATACCATTCAAAGGTCTGAGCGAGCCAATTTGTGCGACAAATTCCAACACAACTTGTCCTTCCTCTTCCTCTTCACCATCATCCGTTCATCCTCCCTTCCGCCCATCTAGGCGTTCATCTTTCATTTCACAGAGCTATCGCTATCGCTGGCACTGTTCATCATCATCTTCTTTTCAGAGCGCATCGCATTGTACGCTCTTTCTTTCTTCGCCTGAAGAATTCAAAAGTCGATCTTATCTCGACAAGACTCACTCCTACACCGGTGTTAGCTACTTGCGATCAGTGATCCTCTGTAGCCTCTTCACCCATCCATATCCTTTTCTCTCATAACACTTTGTCACACCGTAAATATGGCTCCCGCTCCTTCCGCTGCTGGTGTGCCCGCCACTGTTCCCGCCAAGGCCGTTAAGGGCGCCGCTGGTGCCGCCGCCAAGGCTGGTGCCGCCGCCGAGAAGAAGGAGGCTAGCGCCGAGACTGACGCTCTCCTCTCCGGCGACAAGGATGCCGCTCAGGAGCTCACCAACCTCGTCAAAATCGAAGGTCCCGCTGCTCTTGCCAACCTCGGCATTGAGGCCGTCATCCTCAAGGGCCTTGGCGACAAGAAGAACGCCACCGCTCGCGAGGGTGCCTGCACCCTCCTTGCCAACCTCTGCGAGCAGGGTGTTGGCCACGAGGTTGAGCCCTTCATCTTTGAGAACGTGCTCAACTCGCTCGTTGAGGCTATGGGTGACAAGGAGAAGGCGGTCCAGAAGGCTTCTCTCGAGACGCTGAAGGCTTTTGTCAGAGTCATGTCCCCCTGGGCTGCCCAGCAGGTCCTCAAGGTTGTTCTCCACCAGGCCCGCACCGCCGGTAAGTGGCAGGTCAAGACGGGCTGTGTTGCCCTTCTCGAGGAGATGGTCACCGCTTGCCCTGAACGCATGGCTGCTCTCATGCCCGAGATCATCCCTGTCATGACTGAGGTCATCTGGGACACCAAGACCGATGTTCAGAAGGCTTCGCGCGCTGCTCTCACCAAGCTTTGCGCCCTCATCTCGAACAAGGATATCGAGCGCTTCATCCCCGCTCTCATCAACTCGCTCATCCACCCCGTTGAGGAGGTCCCCAAGACCATCCAGCTCCTTTCCGCTACCACTTTCGTCCAGGAGGTCGACAGCGCCACCCTTGCCCTCATGGTGCCTCTTCTCTCGCGTGGTCTTAACGAGCGCCCCACCGCCACCAAGCGTAAGGTTGCCGTCATCATTGACAACATGACCAAGCTCGTCGACAACGAGCGCACCGTTCGTCCTTTCCTCGGCAAGCTCCTTCCCGGTTTGATCAAGATCGAGTCCACCCTCGCCGACCCCGAGGCCCGATCTGTCGTTCAGCGTGCCATCAAGACTCTCCGTGAGGTGGGCAAGGTTACCGGTGACGGCTCCGACGTCAAGCCTCTCGAGGATGTTGATATTAAGGCCACCCAGGAGCAGGTCAACAAGGCTCTCGGTGAGCAGAGCCTCCAGGCTCAGGCTGACCTCTCGAGCTACCTCGCTGTCCTCGTTGCCAACCTTGCCAACGCGCGCAACTTTGAGCTCACCGAGTGGGAGTCCACCCTGATCCCTTACATCACCCTCATCAAGGGCTCCAAGCCTGAGCAGGCCAAGGCCGTCGCCAAGTCGCTTCTTACCGCGCTCGCCAAGTCCACCGGTGACACGGTCGAGATCTTTGATGACGAGGAGGAGGGTGAAGACCTCTGCAACTGTCAGTTCTCGCTCGCCTACGGTGCCAAAATTCTGCTCAACACTGCCACTCTCCGCCTCAAGCGTGGTCACAAGTACGGTCTCTGCGGTCGTAACGGTTCCGGAAAGTCTACCCTCATGCGCGCCATCACCAACGGCCAGGTCGAAGGCTTCCCTTCGCCCGATGAGGTCCGAACCTGGTACGTGGAGCACGACTTGGACGGCTCTGAGGGTCTCATGACTGTTCTCGAGTTTATCCTTGCCGACGAGCGTCTCAGCATGACCCGCGACGAGGCTGTCGCTACCCTCCACGAGGTCGGCTTCGACGATGCCCGTCAGAACTCGCCCATCGCCGGTCTCTCTGGTGGTTGGAAGATGAAGGTCGCCCTTGCCCGTGCCATCCTGTTCAAGGCCGACATTTTGCTGCTCGATGAGCCTACCAACCACTTGGACGTTGTCAACGTCAAGTGGATCACTGACTACCTCGTCAACCTCAAGACTGCCACCGCCATCATTGTGTCGCACGACTCCAAGTTTTTGAACGACGTCTGCACCGACATTCTCCACCTTAACCGCTTCAAGATCAAGCGATACCCGGGTAACCTCGACGCTTTCGTCAAGCGTGTTCCCGAGGCGCGCGCCTACGCCGAGCTCAACACCGGCGAGGACTACTCGTTCAAGCTGCCTGACCCTCCTCTGCTTGACGGTGTCAAGACCAAAGAAAAGTCGCTCATCAAGATGAAGGACGTTGTCTTCCAGTACCCTGGCACTCCCGCTCCTCAGCTCAGGGGTGTCAGCATCCAGCTCTCGCTCGCCTCGCGTGTTGCCATCCTCGGCCCCAACGGTTCGGGTAAGTCGACGCTGGTCAAGCTTATCGTCGGTGACACCGAGCCCGGCTCTGGTGAGATGTGGAAGCACCCCAATCTGGTCATTGGCTACGTTGCCCAGCACGCTTTCCACCACATCGACCAGCACCTTGACAAGACTCCTCTCGACTACATGCTCTGGCGTTACCAGACCGGTGAGGATCTCGAGGAGCACATGAAGGCGAACCGTGCCCTTACCGCCGAGGAGGAGGCCGCCAAGAAGCAGGGTGAGGTCTTCGTTATCGAGGGCGTCAAGCGTCTGTTTGACGAGATTGTGGGTCGTAAGAAGTTGAAGAACTCGTTCCAGTACGAGGTTTCGTTCAAGAACATGTCGTCGGCCGACAACCAGTGGGTGCCGCGTGACGACCTTATCAACCGTGGTCTCGAGCGTGCCGTGCTGGCGTTTGACTCGAAGGAGGCTCAGCGTCTCGGTATGAACCGACCGCTTGTCCGCAAGGAGATCGAGAACCACTTTGAGGACTTCGGTCTGGAGCGTGAGTTCACCTCGCACAACACTATGCGTGGTCTTTCGGGTGGTCAGAAGGTCAAGGTCGTCCTTGCTGCCGCCACTTGGCGACGACCGCACATTATCATTCTCGACGAACCCACCAACTTCTTGGACCGTGAGTCGCTGGCTGCGCTCATCAAGGCGATTGAGTCGTTCCAGGGTGGTGTTGGTATCATTACGCACTCCAAGGAGTTCTCCGAGGGTACCTGCAAGGAAATCTGGGCTATGAACGACGGTGTGCTCGTCGCTTCCGGTCACGACTGGACCGAGAGTAACTCGAAGGGTACCAAGCTCGAGAAGAAGGAAGAGGACGACGAGTACACGGACGCCATGGGCAACGTGCACAAGAAAGAGAAGAAGGCCAAGAAGGAGAGCGCTTCGGATCGCCGCAAGGCCAAGAAGGACAGGATGGCACGTAAGAAGGCTGGCACCTACGACTCGGCTGATGAGCTCGAGGACCTTTGAGTTAGTTGAGAGGACAACGATGGGCTTGGTAGCGCGACCGACCATGCTTCGTGTATTTTCTCAACTTTTCTCATCTTTTCTCATCTTTAGATTCTTGTTGATTTCTACAAAATTGATTTTGTTTCTGTCCGCAGTTTTCAATTCATACATCTCGGTTTACTTTCCTACTTTGCTTGGCGCTTGGCTCTGTGTGCTGCTTGCGGGTGTTGTATGCGTTTAGAGTGGGGACATGACTGGTACAGGGTGATGTAGCTGGATGGGATGAGGAGCAAGGCGGTGTGATGGTTTGGGATGGATATTCGGACTGAAGAGGAGTGCGGCTTGAGGCTTGAGGGATGTGGCTCGGCGGGCGAGACGGATTGGGGAAAGCGGGGAGTGGATTGAGTACTGGATCGTAAATCTCAGCGATCACAAGTATGGATACGGATGGGTGCAGCGTGCGTTTGACGAGAAAGGTGAATGTGCAACGAGAAGGCAGAGCAACGGACGTACAGATGAAAGTCAGGCTGTGATGTGACTTGAGAGGTCAGGTTTCACGTTTCGGCTTGGCAACGATGAGAGAACGACACACCGGTCTTGGCCGTTTCACCGCGTCTGGGACGAGGAAAACAGAAGGTCGCTCGCCTCATCCGTGGATGGTTCGGAAAGACCGCACCATTCGTGATTCACCCGTCTGTCAGATCATGTGCGATCAGACCTGTCCAGGCTGCAACTCAAACGTTGATAAGCCAATCGATCGTAAATGCTCAGCATGCATCGCTCGCGCTGAAGATCTGCTTTCGCTTTCAAGTGATTCAGGTCCTAGAGAGGCGGTCGAAGAAACATAATCGCTCACGCCTGCTTGGGCTGCTCGAAGTTACGCCTTTATCGAAAGGTCAGAAGATCTAAATGTCAGCTAGAAGAATCTGATTGACAGAGCGAAAAGCGTCGAGATCGGACATGTCCCAGCGCAGACGAGTCAATCAAGCATCTTCTGTACCGCGAACTGGCCAAGTGCCTGCCTCATCGCATGTGGTGCTTGCGGAGTAGAACAAGATCACTGCGATCGACTCTTGTCTATTCGTGATTCACGATTGCTCAAAGTTGCCCGTCTGTTAGGCTGTGATAGGCACGAGTGTCGCTACATATGACACACAATCTCGGGTTTCCCGACAACCGGAAAACAGGATCTGTCCAAGCTCTTCAAGAAGAAAAGGCTGCATCTGTGGTCAAGACAGCTTCGGCTTCGATCGCAATCGGGAGATCAGCGCATCTCGAGTACAAATCGGTTCAGTGGCGGTGGCTGAGCAAATTTGTCTTCTCGCATCCGACAGGGTAGGCCAAAGGCAGCATCTGTTTGACTGTCTGTGAAGGATGACCCCTTTGTCAAGGCTCAAACCAGCTCGTTTCATTCCAGAACCGAGCGGCATTGAATGCAAGCTCGCATGGGGCTACACACACACCAGCTCGGCTCGGATTGACAGTCACAGTTCCAGTGTCTCGTCAGGTTTCCAAGCCGCTTGTACCCACCACACTGTCTCGCGCATATCGCGCGTGTGCTATAGCAACGCTCGACAAAGACGCAGACGTGCTGTTGAGGACGTATGAAGCACAGCACAAGGTTGCGCAGCCTTGTGTTGGATGTAGGTCGTGTTTGTTGAGTAGTACAGCAGCATTCTCTGGAGCATAAGCGCGCATCTTGGAGGTGCCTCGCCATGTCTGACTAAAACCGTCTCACCTGGATATTTGCTTTAGGAGGCTACGACATCTGGGCACGAAAAGCAGCGACGTAGCTTCTTTAGCCGAGTTAGCCCCAGCTAGACAGACGCCAGAGTTGAGCGATAGCCGAGTGCAACAGATCGGCGCGCGAAATGACGGCCGAAGGGCGACGTGCGACGGCTAGTGACTTGCTAGCGAGTATCAGTCACGAATAGCGAACATGACAAAATGCGGAGAGCGAAGAAGTGTCCTCAGGACGGACAAAACCAAGCGCTAGCTCGCTCGCTCGCTTGTTCGCGGGTCGCCGGTCAACATGCCCCATAGTCAGAGGTCGCGTTGCTAGACTCGGGTGTAGCTGTGGTTCAGCCGCTGCGCTCGGCTAGCTGAGGGTCAATAACACGTTCAGCCGTGTGTGTAGAAGCGAAGGGGCCTGGGAAGCATCATCTGGCCCTAGGGTCTTTTTCTGTTGGCCTACTGGCTAACCGCGCTGTGCAAGACAACAATCGCCCTCAGACACACTAGCTGCTACAAGTTGAAACAAGGCTGAAAGGCTAGCAGGTGCACAAGATCGAGAGATGTACGATAGCGTGTATATGCATCTATGAAAATATAATAACATGGGACGAAAGATCGCCATCGGTCTAGCTCTTAACCGCGAACCGCCAAGCGTGAAGCTTAAGTTAGTTGCGACAGAAATACTCACGACTGTATTATTAATAATAGAAAATCGTGAATGGAACTTGCTTTGTCGCCTGGACACAGAGATCAGGCGAGCACGGAGCCGTGAGCCACGAGCCTGAGCGCAGACGGAAATAGCAATCGCGAATAACGAATCGTGAATGAGTATGCAACCAACAAAAATCTTGACGGCCGAGTTGACGTGACAATCACAGAATCACGCATAGGCGCTACTGCTCACAGCACCTTCACGCTTGTAATTTCGCGCGCAAAGCTTGCAACTCGGCTACTAGGCGCTGCCGCTGATCATTGCATCTTTAGTCTCTGTACCACGTTTTGGGTGCGACGCAGAATGTAGGGGCAGGTGTGAGCGCTACCGAGCGCGCGACCCGAAGCTCGGTTTGCAGACAAAAGCAATGTATGTGTGCCAAGCCCTGAGCGTAAGCAAGCGGTCAAGAGATGGTGGGAGCCAAGTCGGCTGAGTTGCAAAGCGAAGCAGAAAAAGCTGCAAAGGAACCACGAAAAGACGCAGATGAGCGTGCGAGTGGAAGGCGTGGATCGTGATTGATGATTGTAGCTTGTCGGGTGGCAACTAACGCCAAAGAGGACGAGTAGAGTGACACGGGACGGCTGTCTGCACTTGTGTCCGCACTTGGTGCTTGTGACTCCGATTGCAGTGGGGAAAAATTCACGATTCACGATTGATTGACGGCCATTAATCGTGAATCATGAATGGCGGAAAGTGACGATTGATTGACGGTCGGTATAGGTGGCTTGATTGCTTGCTTGTGTCAATCATGAATCACGAATCAGCGACCAAGCACGAAGCGTCAGGCGTCAAACGTGCAGAAATGGCCCAGATTCATGAAGTTGGCAGTCTGTGAGTTCCCATGATTGGCGGCCCTTGCAGCAATCGTGAATTAACGAGGAGCAGAGCTTCCATCAAAGGAAGCAAGAATCCGAACTTCGCTTCAAGGGTTCAGGCGTTTCGCTTGTCCACACGCGGGACGCTAATGCACGCGGCTGCCGTTCCTTGTGCTTTTGTCTCTTGGCGGCTCGCGCTTGAGCTGTCTGATCAGCGTTGCCAGTACTCATGACTCGTGAGTCGTGAGTGTTGGTCTCATCTGTCGGCTCGCTACGTGTGCCTCGCAAGGATAACCTTTTTGAAGTAACTTATTGGATTGCCAAGCCTTCCAACAGCCCTGCTACTACGATACTCTCGTCAAGAGAGGGGTTTCCCCTCTACTGGAACGTGTCTCACTTGCCGCCGGTCTCATTATAGCTCAAAGAAGCACAGTAGAGGCGCTAGACACAATTTACGACGGGCAGACTTGCCCTTTGTAGTTAGAACACAACGGCAGCCCAGCCATCAGCCAGCCCATTTCCCCGGCGTCCGCAGGCCACAACAATGACAGGCAAAGTACGATTCAATGCGAGTGACGCTGAGCGTCATTCGTAATTCGGTGATGGGTGGTTGTGGCTGCGGGAGCGGAAAAACAATGGCTGGAGATGGTCATACCAAGCCTCACGCCTATCAATCATCAAGTTTGAACGCAATTAATGTATCTCTCTCACAAAATCAAGAATCGCAATCAAGAATCGCAATCATGAATCACAATCATGAATCGTCAAGTGACACTCACGTCTCCGTGATAGAGGCGACTGGAAAAATTCCAACCATTTTATCCCGATATTTTCCCGCGCTGCAATCACGAATCGTGAATGCACACACAGACTTGAAGGAAGCGCAGCCAAGTAGCGCGCATCTCAGACTTGCATGCTCTCAGTCAAACATACAGGATCTGCACAAAAATCACGGATCGCTGCAGCCGACCCTCCGCCCAGCTGCGTTGAATCCGCGCCTCACTTGCCCGTCCGCTCGAAAAATCACTCCCGCTCTGCTAATGGCATGTGCCGCAGATGTGCGCTGACTGAGGTACTGACTGACACTCCGCGCCGTTGCAGCAACGTGCGGCTGAGTCAAGGGCGTCGGTGTGCTTTCATTCCTTCATGTTAACAGTATTCCTGAGTCATAGTACACCATGCACTGATTCATTCAGGTTGTGGATTCGTGATTGTGCCTGCGTTGCGTACGGGTCTAGACTTGGCCCTGCCTAACACGATTCACGACTATTCACAACTCGAGATTCCGTTATTCCGTGATACGGCGATGGTGGGCTGACATCTTCCGGGTCTTTGTACTTGCTCCTTGCAGCTGATCTCGATCTGCTCTTCGCGTGTCAAACGCCATAGTGGTAAACAAAGTTTGGGAAGCGAGAGCTTGTGCTTGTTGCAAAGCCCTGACAGCGTCCTCTGTGCTTGTTTTGCCGAGTCTGACGCAGCTTCCGAATCGGCTCAGTCTCGCCTCAGTCTCGCCTCAGTCTCGCCTCATCTACATCAACCAGAGCATGAGCCTGACCGTGTGATTCCATATAATCACCCCAGCTCGATCCCTCCCGCTGCTCCATCACCTCATCCCCTTTTCGCTCGTCCATCTCCTCTGCTCGCCGCTCGCTGCTCGCCGTCGACTCGAGCCGCAGTCATGACCGCCTTTTCCACCTCGTTCGGTCGATTCGGCTCGATGCGCAAGCGTGAGTCCGTCAAGAAAACCGTACAGCCCATCGACGTCGTCGCTGCAAAGCAATACGATCATGATGGTCCATCCTCGGCATCTTCCAGCAGCTTGCTCACCCCACGACCTCACCACTACCGCAGCACCACTTCTTCTCCAGCAACTTCGGCCATCTGGACGTTTGCACCTGGCTCCTCTTCCACATCCTCGAGCGCACGCTTTGTTTCGCCTCCTACCTTTGTTTCCTCCTCGGCTCTCACTTCCACAGGTGTCTTGCAAAACGACTTGGAGGCACTCACCCCTCCACTCAGTCCTGTCCATCCAAACAGCGCTGCTGCAGCACAAGCTACTAAGTCGCCCCTCCGCCGAGCCCTTTCTCGCACTTTCTTCTTTGGCAGTGCACATGCCACTAATTCCGCTCACGCTCAATCCAGCGCTCCCCGCATCTCATCACCCATTCCCGTCGTTGTGGAAGCCACTGCTCCTCACGCTCCTCGTCCTGCGCGTCCCGCTCGGCCTGTCACTTGTCCTTCCACCGGCGTCTCGCCTCAGCCCAACGCGTTCGGGTTCAGCGCATCCGACATGACGCGATCACACACCGCCGGTTCTATCGTCATTACGCCCCCCACCGATGCCACCACTCGAAGGCGCAGTCGCACGCTCATGCCCTCTACCACGCTCACAGAATGCGATCGACCGACACCCTCTTGTTCGCAGCGTTCTCTCTCCTCTTCCTGGTCCAGTCGATTTTCTCGTCCATCCTCGCCCCTCGCCGCTACTAACGCTACTGACGCCGAAAACCGGGCTCTTGCTCCTCAGACGCCGTCGGCTCCTCCCGCATCTCCACGTGCATCGCTTCGTTCCATTCGACAAAAGCACGCGCGCAAGTCGCTCCACTCCATCTTTGGCCTGTCAGCCTCCCACACTTCCAGCACCCGGTCCGAGTCGGCTTCTCCGCACGCCTCGTCACGCCCACCTCCACGTCGTCGGTTGACCCGAAGTACCTCGGAAGAATCTTTCCACTGCCGTGGTCCTGGCTTTGATGCTCCTCCTGCTGCCGACACACGGCCTAGCGTCGACGAAGGTGTGTCGCGCTCGCTCGATGTAAACCCTCGTTCTTCTGCCGCCGTGCCGCGATCCGTCTCGCTCTACTCGTGCTCGTACCCCACTTCCATGCCGTCGAGCGGTGCAAGAAGGATGAGCGACTTTACCATCGATTCGTATCAAGAGGCTGTCCACGCATCCACTCGTGCAGCACACGACATCCTCAGCGAGATTGAAGCGGAGCAAGAATATGAATACGCGCTCGCTGGCTTGGGACTGTCCGATCCTCTGCCCGCCGCGCCTAGGGTCATTCCCAAACGTCTCTCGGCCACTTCGCAAATCTCGCTCACTGAAAGCATCCCTTCCTCGGTCCCATCTTCCTCGATGATCTCGCTCTCGTCGATCGAGGACCAACTCGGTTCAGCATCGTGGTCTAGCATCCCTTCGATGCAGAACTGGTTCTCAGCCTGCCCACCTACACCGCCCTCTTCGATCCGACTTCAGCTCGAATTCCGATCACTCCCACTGCCGTCTCCAGCCCTTCTCTGCTCGATGCCCAACCAGGTAGAGAAGGATGACAAAGCGAGACCGCTCTCTGGCATCTTTATCTCTTCCAACTCATCCGTGCTCGAGCTCAAAGAGACGATCGCCAACCGCATGCGTGAGTCAGGCTATCGTCTCTCGCCCAAGAACCTCACGCTCACGCTCCACCTCAACGAAGACGTCCGCGCCAACGCAGAGACGGCTCTTGGCTTAAAGCTCTCGGTCTACGGAAAGAACCCGGCTAAGGTGCTCGACGATAGCAGCAGGCTACTTTTCGAAGAGGGCGCTCAGGAGGAGGATTTGGTCGTTGTAGATTGCGACCCTTCGCAGATCCTTTGGAGCATCTAGCTCAAGCCTCGCTCACATATTTTTATCTAGGTTTTCTCTAATCTCGCTTCATCTTGCATGTTCTTGTTTCTTTATATACACATGATACCTCACAGCGCAAACTGAGCTGCCCCGCAATAGCATCATCCCTCTTTTCTATGTCTGTCCTGTATTGCTGGAAGCAGGTGTGTGATAATACAATAAGAGTCGTGAGTGGTGCGGCTGAATGGGCCGATGGCTGCTGTAACTGACGGAAAGGACGGCTTAGATGCTATGATGGCTCGTGACCTGATAGCGATCTTGGTTCGTCGCTGACACCTTCGCTGAGGCCATCGCTGTGTGCGCCGATGAGTGCTTCGCTGAGAGTGTCGCTCAGATCTTCTAGTTGGCCGCTGACATGGCAAGGTGTAGCGGTAGTGGTGGCGGAATTGGCTCTGGTTGAAGCTCTTGTTGTCCGCGTGGCTTTTGGCTTGGAGCTGCGTGTTGTGCGAGGCCGCGACTCGAGCGATCGGCGTGTTGCAGTAGAGTTGGGTTTGGCAACTGCATGGCTCGACTTGCCAAGCACGTAGTCGAGCCAGCGCTTCCAAGACTGTGCTCGTTTAGCCGCCATCTTTTCGGCTCGACGTCGCTCGAATGCGGCTCGATACCTTTCGTATCCTTCGCGAAACTCTGGACTGACGCTACTACTAAAGATGAGTTCGCCTCGGCTGTTCTGCGCGGGAGGTATCGACCAGGACGACGTGCTCGACGTTGACGAGCTTGCAGCACTCCGAATACGCGTGTTGAGATGCATGTTGAAGTTACGCAAACTGCGGTTCGCCTGTGGAACGAACTTGTTCGCCGACCGAATGCGCTCGGCATGCATGCCACTGGCAAAAAACAGAAACAGCGTCGTCAGACAGATCATAAGCACACCAGCTAGACTGTACTGCAGAAACACGGACGATCGCGGAGAGATCACCACAAAGTGCGACAGACACACGATAAAGCTGATAAAGCCAAACAGCAGCATTTCGTACTTGCGCTTTCGCGCCTGCAATCGAGCCGCATTCTGTTTGAGCCGTTCTTCAAAGATGAGCAGATCGCGAAACGTGGCTGCATCCGCGGTAGGGTGGAACGGCGTTTCTGGCTCCTTGTCAGCTTCTCTATGCTGCGTGCGACCTCGAAGCGATCCCTTGGGTGGCATTGTATGCCATGGTATGCGATGAGAGGCGATGCGATGCGATGCGATGCGGAGCGGACGTGGTGGTGTTGTCGAGCGAGATGATCGTGGATGCTTGCTTACCTTTATTTTCATTTCGCTTGGCAGGTCGCTCTTGGCTGTCTCACTCGTTGCTTGTAAATCGTGAATCGTCAATCACGAATCACGAATCACGAATCACGAATCGTGAATCGTAAATGTCTGTGCGCGCGTTCTTTGCAAAGGTGGAGGAAGAGTCGTGGGTCGCACCTGGCTGGCTGGCTGGCTGGAATCACCTTTCCCTTTACCATCCTTTCTGACGGCCTCGACGAGACAAGCGCGCTTCACAATGGAGACCACCTGGGCCCCACTCGTACCCACGACAATGGGCTCAGGGAGGGCCAGCACGTCGACAGATGCTGCGCGTGCCACAGCCGCCGCCACGTCGAATCAGGTCAACGACGTGTCGCTCGATCCGTTCTCGATCGGTTGCTTGCCTTCCACTGTGGTGCAGCGCATACTCAGCTTTGTCCCGGTGGCCGACCTTGCGAACTGTGCTCTAGCAGCCAGACCACTAGCGCGCTTTGTCGCCGACGAGAGGCTGTGGGCCCAGAAGCTTGCCTTTCTTCAGTACAAGCAAATACCTGGACGTGACCTCCGTTACAATCCAGATCTCTCCACCGTTTCGACTTCACGAGAAACCAAAGATGAAGCACGGCCAGATCGAAAGAACAGCGTCAGCTCTTGTTCAGCGAAACCCGACGCGAGTAGCGCTGTGTCCATGCCTCACAACCCATCCACAGTTAGCAACCACGACGATGACTTTGGTGACTTTGAATCCGCTACCATCACGAGTCCAGACGACGAGAGTTTCGGAGGCTTCCTCTCCTCGAAACCGACTCAGCCCGGCCAGAGTTTTTCTTCGGCTCCTGTCTTTTCGTATCGCGCCGAGTCGAGGCTTCCTATGCCAAGCACAGATCCGGATTCAGCCTACCAGACGTTTAAGCGCATCGCCATCTCGCTGAAACCGTTTATCCAGAGTCTGCTGTTCGAGACGTCACCGACAACGTCGCTAGTGTTCACCGATCCCAGCTTGTCGTCGCTCTCATCGCAGGCGCAGATGATCTGCAATGTGGCGCGCTTCACAGGTCCGCTCGTTCTCGGCTCCTTCGCCAGAACCCGCTCGACAGTTTCTGAAGATCCACAAGCTTACTCGGATGGCTTGGATTCAGAATCGAGGCTGCGCATGTCGATCAGCCAAGCAGCCGACTACCTCGAAGGTGTTCTCTTGTCCGCTTTCGAAGGAGCCGATGCGAGACGCACCGATGCATTGCGTGCGGGGCAACGGGGTATGGACGTCAACAAAGCGGTCGAGCGCGCCGAGCGCGACATGAACGAACATGCTACCTTGATCTGGAATCTCGCCATCTCGACCGCCAAGTCATTATCGCACTCCGACTTGGTCGATAGTAGCTCCACAGTAGCGCAAGCCGAGACGACCAACTTCTTGGCGCTTCTAGATCGTCCCGGTCACGCAGCGGCTCTGAGCTTTCTCGACAAACGCGATGCGCTTTTCAAGCGCACTCTGCATAGACCCGAGTCCAACTTTGTAAGCAGCTCGACACAGACGCGTCCAGCGCTCGACTTCACCGCCATGGACACATTTATGGCCGAAGTGCTTGCCAACCTCGAGACGGACGGTTCGCTTGTGGCACGCGTGTTTCCTGCAGAGCAGCAGGTGCTGCTTGCCTTTGCCAGCCGTCTCACCAACGAGGTAGTTGGCGAGTACATCAATGGAGTGCTGACCAGGGCTCGATCGATCGATCTGCATGTCTACCTTCAAGCGGCAGCTGCTACGTTTTTGCAGGCTCTCAAGGTGGCGGACACGTTGGAGACGATCGAGCCGCGGCATGTGCACTTTGTCACGCCCGCACGCTGCCGTGCGATTGTGCTGTCCATGTTCGAGGCGCATCTCGACGAGTATCTCCAGGAAGAGCGTGATTGGGTCCGCAATGTTATGGTAGACATCTGCAACGAGAGCGCAGGAGCGAGCAGATCAACAGATAGATCCAAGTCGAACCGCCGTGGCACGCCAGCTCAGACGATGGATACGGCGTTTCTGGCCAGCAGCAATCCAGCGCAGGTGAAGCGCAACGTGCTTAGCGGATTCAAGGATGTGCTGCTCATGCCGGTCACGGTGGTCCCGCGTGCAGCCGGAGCGGTCGGAGGAGCCGTGATCCGTACAGCAGGGACTGGACTCAGTCAGCTCAATCCGCTAAAGTGGCAGCAGAGTTCTGCAGCGGGCGGACGTAGTGTCAGTGCATCCAACTTGGCGCTGGGTACACCGCAACGGTCCAGCACGCCAGCGGCGGCGGGCGCGGTCGCAGCTAACAACGGATACGTCGATTTCAGCAAAGAGGTACTGGGCGGTCCGCAAGGTCACGTGATAGGAGACGACGACGATAGCGACGACGAAGAGGTGCAAGCCAGCACGGCTAATGAGAAGATGGACGACTTTGGTGGATTCGCCGATGCAAGTCTTACGACCGAATGGAACGAAAAAGGTGCGGATCAGCGCAACCAACGCGGCTCGGCGGGTTGCGGTGCTGAGGCGGTCGAGGTTGGAGAATGGGGAGCCAAGGTAGGTGTGGCGAAGGATGAGTCAGAGCGGCTACCTGTTACGACGGAGAAGCGGACGTCGGCTGGGGGGAACGAGAAGGGGTTTGAACGGCTGCAACTGCTTCTATCGCTGGATACGGCACTGTCGTTGATCCAGGTGCATCGCGAGTCGCTCAAGCGGATGGAGGCGTTTATGGTGTACCCTCGAGCGACGTTGCAGGGACGACGGGTTCAGGACGAGATTGAAGAAGTGTGCCTTTCGCTGTTTCAGGTGCTGGGCGAGCAGCATATGGCGGCTGGCTTCTCGCGGGCAACGCACTCGATTCAGCAGTGGAATCCACTTTGCGACAACGAGGCGAGCGACACGGACGAGCGGGCACCAAAGTCGACGCAGGTTCTTCCGCTCGTGCAGTTTTTCGAGCTGACACACATTGCGGATACTATCTCGCAGCTGTGTTCGGTGTACTTTTCACAGACGCTCGTGGGACTAGTTGGGCTAGATGTGGAGGATTTTTTGAACCCGGTGATTCGCGCCAAGAAGACGTTTGAGGCGAATCTGGACGAGTACGTTGCGTTGGGTCTATCGGTATCGGTGGATTTACTGATGAAGCGAGCCGAGTGGATCCTGTTCAGTCAGCGCGATCCTATGGACTACGCAGCGAGTAGTATAGCAGATCTAGGCTCGCCAACACGTGCTACACGCTCGACTCTGCAAATGCTATCGTACCACTGTTCGCTGCTGATCGGTGCGACCGATCGCGAGATCCTCGATCTGTTCTATACCGAAATCGGATCGCGCCTCTTCCATCTGCTCTGCAAACACGTCAAGTCACTCACCATCTCGCAAACCGGTGGGTTCCAACTCATCTCGGACCTCAACCACATCTCAACATTCATCGCACAGCTCAAATCCAAAGACACACACCTAGCCACCCTGTACAACTCGCTCAAAACGCTCGCCAACTACTACATCGTAGACGGCCATCAACTCATCGCTCTCCTGAAAAAAGACTCGTCCGCCCAGGACGGCGTCAAACCGCACCGCGTCGATGGCTTCGTCTTTGGCCAGGAGGAGCTCTACGAGTTTCTCAAGTCACGCCAGGACTTCAGGCTGATTGAGAAACACGTTGATCACGAGATCTTCGGCTTCAAGTTGAGCGAGGATTGCATTGTGTGCTAGCACCGGCAGGCGCAGGCCGAGGCGCAACAGGCAGAGGGTTGCGTTAAGCTTTTGCGATTTTGTACGACAAAGAACGAAATGACTAGTGTTTACCATTGGCTGCGACTGCGACATTGACCGCGTCAGCAATCACAGCTTCGCGCTTTGAAATGTTGCTAAGCGCCGAAAGAACCGCCTTGAGCGAAGCAGTGGTGATATCGACATCGATACCGACGCCCCAGAAACCGGGCGCCTTTTTCTCGCCGATCTGCGCCTTCTGAAGCGGGTCGATAAGTTCCACATAACTTGCAGCTTGCGCTTTGCTACCATTGGCGCCGGCGGCGCCCGCCGCGCCGGTCTGCAGGGACGACGACTTTGTAATCGCATGTTCGCTGTACTCGCGAATCTCGGCCTTGATGCCAAACGTTGACTCGATCGCGTCGAGCAACGCCGAGAGCGCACCGTTACCCGTGCCGGTAAGCTCGTGCACCGTGCCCTGGTACAGGATCTTACCGGTAAATCGACGATGACGCGGGGTCTCAACTCCCGAATCTGCGTCTTCCGAAGTAATGCTGCTCGAAAGGTCGTCCGAGAGCGAATAGCCACGCAGAGCGAATCGAGCCTCGCTCTTGCTCGCCACGGCTGCGCCCACTTGCAGCGACGCGAGCGACGCGATCGAGCCAACGTGGTAGGTCTGCGTAAAGATGCGCGTGATATCTTCGCTCGTCATCTCCTTGCCCGTACGATCGGCGACTTGCTGGATCACCTGGTAGAACGCCACCTGCATCCTTCGTGGCAGATCGAGTCCCAGACTCTGCGCCACAAGGTATGCAACACCGCCTTTGCCCGATTGCGAGTTGACACGGATCACAGCCTCGTACGTGCATCCAAGGTCGACAGGGTCGATAGGCAGATACGGGATTTCCCAAGTATTGTCGCCCTCCGAGATGCGTTTAGCCTGCGCGGCGAAACCTTTCTTGATGGCGTCCTGATGGCTTCCGGAGAAGGCGGTGAACACGAGGTCTCCCGCATACGGATGACGAGGATGAACAGGGATATCGTTGCATCCACTGACGACGTCGACGACCGACTGAATATCTGAAAGGTCCAGCTCGCCCGGCTGGATACCCTGCGAAAACAAGTTGAGCGCCAGCGTGACAATGTCGACATTGCCCGTGCGCTCGCCGTTGCCAAACAGGCAGCCTTCGACACGATCACCACCGGCAAGCAAGCCGAGCTCGGTAGCTGCGACCGCACAGCCTCGATCGTTGTGCGGATGCAGCGAGACAATGACTGACTTGCGGTCGGTGATGTTGTTGCAAAAGTACTCGATCTGGTCGGCGTAGTGGTTCGGAGGGCCTACCTCGACTGTGGCCGGAAGGTTGAAGATGATCGGCTTATCGTGGCTGGCTTTTCCCCAAGCTGTGCGCACCTCTTCGCAGATCTTGACGGCAAAGTCCATCTCGGTCTGCGTAAACGTCTCGGGCGAGTACTCGTACTTGAAGTTGGTGCCACCGTTTTCGGGTTTCGAATAGTGGTCGACGAGTTGACGAACGATCTTGGTGTGTCGTACGGCAAGCTCGATCGTCTGTTCTTGTGAGTTGTTGAACACGACGTTGCGGAAGAGGGGCGACGAAGCGTTGTACATGTGCAGGATGACGTTTTTGGCGCCCTTGATGGACTCGAACGTACGTCGAATCAACTCCTCACGCGCGGGAGTGAGCACTTGAATGTAGACATCATCGGGGATCATGTTTTGCTCGATAATGTGGCGAACAAAGCCAAAGTCGGTATCGGAAGCAGAAGGGAAGGCGACTTCGATCTCCTTGAAACCCACTTCGACGAGCTTCTGGTAAAACTTGAGCTTCTGCTCGCCGGACATGGGGTTAATGAGAGCCTGGTTGCCATCTCTTAGATCGACCGAGGTCCAGATTGGCGACTTGGTTTGCACCTTTGTGGGCCACGTTCGATTGGCAAGGTGGATGGGTGTGTAGGGCTTGTACTTGTCACCTGGGATCATTGGCGCCATGGTGGAAGCTGTACAGAAGGTGGCGAGGCAAGTCTTGTTGAGGGGTATCTTTGGAGGTGTGCGAGCGCCAGTGATGGTTGCTGGGCCAAGATGGTTTTGATTGAGCCGATGAGAAGCAAAGAGGCGATGATGGTGAGAAGAAACAAACGAGTCGACGGTGTGAGTCACGACTTGACAAATTACGAGTTCCAAGCGTGCAACGTGCAAAACGCCAGAAGAGCTGAGTCGGAGCCAACACTCGTGACTCAAATCACGAACCACGAATCCGCTTGAGAAGAAAGAACCACGAATCACGAATTGAGCAGCCGGTGCACCACACGAACGACGTTGGCGATTTTTCTCTCTTTGAGCGATCCAACCCAACCGACTCAGAGCATAGAGTCACGAGCACAGTCACGAGTCTCTGAGTCACAAGTGACTCACCTGTCATGTGAACAAGCTTGAAGGCAGCGCAAATTCACACGTGAATTATTTGAATGGAGAACTGAGAAGAAGAAAGTAAGATAGGCTCACCGCTGTGACGTGTGACTCGATGCTGAACATTCACGATTCACGATTCACGATTCACGATTCACACCGAGTGTGAGTTGACCCTCGTGCCCAAATGTAGTATTGTTGTAATCTTTGGTCTCACATTTAAAAAAATTAGTCACGGACACGGGAGACGGGAGTCAATCACAATCGTGAATGCACGTGATTCGTGATTCAGGGTCCAGGCGAGGGAGCAAAGGTAGTTGTGAACGGATAGAAAGGGAAAACTACACGAGGAAACGCTCTACACCGTTGCCTTTGACCTCAGCTCGTCGCCTTTCAGCTTGACCATCAATACTGACAATGTCGGGCAACCGTGCTGGCTCGTCCAACGGCACACATGACGTCAACATGCTGGTAAATCGAGCTCTGGCGCCCGGACACTCTCCTGTGCCGTGCTCGCAGTCCAAGCTGAACGCACATGCGTGCAGCAGAGCGCCAGCCAAACCAATTGAAAACCCGGCAAGCACTGAAAATGGTGTCCAAGTGCCATCCGAATGGCCGAAAGATGTGGTCTACATCACACAGAACTTGGTGGCATCCTCTGTACCCGATGCAATTGCGCAAACCTACCTGCTTTCGCCCTCATCCTCGAGCGCTGCTCCCTCAAGCAGCCAAGTTGCGGCAGGATCGAGTGCATACCGCCACCTACCGCAAGCAACACACAACCAAGGTCGACCGCAAACTCTCTACACGGCGTCGATACAGCGCCAAGTGCCTCTAGTCGTCCATGCTATCGACCAGCATACGCCATGGTGTCCCGAATCCTTCCACTCGACCAGCCGCAATCTGAGCTGTCATCCTGCAGCTGGTTCGTTTGGCCTCTTTGCAGCGCAAGACATTGCACCCAACACCTTTCTCAGGCCTTACCTGGGTGTACTTCATACCAAAGCGGATGCCGATTTCTACTCGACATACGACTTGAGCCTCTGTCACGACTCTAGGCTCGCAAACTCTCGCTCAAGCACCTCGAAAGACATGGTCAACCACATCGAGTCGCTGTCGTTGGAGCCTCAGGCAGACGCAGAATGGCACAATGCAACAGCACTCTACCTCGACAGCCGATATTGGGGCAACGAATCACGCTTTGTCAATGACTATCGCGGCATAGCTCCAAAGCCAAACGTCGAATTTCGATCTTTCGTCCAGCTCGGCGAGGATGGACAGCAACGCTTCCAGATGGGCTTATTCGCAACGCGGCCGGTTCGAAAGGGCCAAGAACTGCTGATCAACTACGGAAAGAGTTTTTGGGTCCATTTCGCCCAGTTGAACCAGAGAAAAATTGACAACAAAGGCCAGACTGCTGACCAGACGCCAACAGAAGAACGCACGCCAGATGCAGACGCCAACAAAGCAGTCGATCCAATCCAAGCCATGTTGCAGCGCAGTCAACTGCGCATCTCAAAAACATCAGCGGCTGTACAACGTCGGCCTCATCTTGTGCATCCTCGTACATAATTGTCGTCGTTCATTTGTGGTTGTTAGTAGACAAGCATATTGGCTATCACTCGCGCAACTGCATCAACAGCCACCACTATCGTAGGCGTAATCAAGCTCGCTCTGGCTGTTCCCAGTCGCGGTGTGATTGAGCGCTGGGTCGCCAAACGCATCGCAAGTCGGCAGCCTCTTGCTTTCTTTGTATGTCAAATGACAACTCACTCATATGCGTGGGCTTTCACAGTCACGTGGAGCGTTTGCGATACCTACGACTGTCAACACGTCAATGAGAGGCAAACGCGGCATCTCGAACACACGCCTGCAACGTTTCGACTTGGTTGTCAGGTACTAGGTGCAATATTTACAACTCGACATTTGGCGTCAACGCGCAACTGGTTCAACGACGCTTTCGACTCTTATCACCCTTGCCCGTGTAGGATAGGTTGTCGCTGTTCTTGGAAGCGTTTTTTCCGGCGACCTGGCTGAGCGGTACGTAAGCGTAGGGGCTCTTGCCGTTACGGATGACATCTCCGCCACCGCGCTTGGCTCGGAACTCCTTCCCGATGGATTCCTTGACACGCTTCTTGCGGTCGGCTTGACCACTGGCTTGCTTGGCGCTCTGCACCTGTCGTGCTCGGTCCTGTGCTTCTTCGACGGCCATCTGTTCGAGCTCCATCTCGCGTTCGGCTTCGCGCGTACGCTTGTTGTTCTTGTTGAACTTGACCGCTCCTCCGCGTACGTGCGACATGCCGTCAACGCCGCGCGCCTGGTTGAGGTAAGCCGTACCGGCACCTTGCACGTCAAAAGCGTCCGCATCTTCGTCTTGAGTAGCAGCAAACGAGACGCGCTTGGACGCTGCGTTACTGGTGTGCCTGCTCGAAGCCGCCTCGTCATCGTCAATCACCATGCGCCCTGTGGCTTGGTCGAGTGCAAACTTGCTAGCTTCTTGTCCCGGCTGTCGCTTCCTGTTGCGAGCGTTGACCGAGTTCTTGGCGTTCGGGTTGGTCAGCGAGATACGGGCCGTCGCACTGCGATCGAGAAGGTCCATCGGAACCTGGTCGTCATCGTCCATCTCAATGTAAGCCTCGTCCTGCTGCTTGGCACGACGCCGATTCGCTCGGCCTCCGTGTTCATCAGCATTGCCACTGCCTCCATTCTTGCGATTCCGATTGCGCGCCAAAGCACTCGCTGTACCCGCTTTGCGTCGGTCGACGTCGGCAGTTTCAGTTTCGTTTTCGTCGGCATCGTCGTCCGACTCGGAAATGTCCGACTCAGATCCATACACGACCTCCTCAAACGCGTCGTTGCCTCCCTTGGTCTTGAGGATGCGAGGTGCAAGCGCAGGCTCGTCATCGTCTTGGAACACTCGAGCCTCGCGCTCAGCAGCTGCATCTGCCTTCTTGCGTTTAGCTCGCTCCTTGCGCTTGCGGATGTTGTTGATGAGCTTGCGATTGTCTTGGTCGGTAAGCTCGTAGATGCGTTCAAAGCCGAATCGACGCAGCAGACGTTCGAAAATGTGACGCACCTTCACCTTGAAGTGCTGCTTGTGCTCCGTGGACCATCCAAGCAGCGCCGGGATCAGCTTGGGCAGGTGCGCATCGATGAGCGCCGTATTGAAATCTACAATGGCCACCTTGACAAAGCCGATGGCCGACTTGACAATCTCGCGGTTCGCCGATTGCAGGTATACTTGGATCGTACTGAGCAGCTCGTCGAGCACGCTCTGCTCGAGCGTTTCTTTGAACTCGTAGACGAGTCGTGAAAGTGCCGTGATCGTGGCGCTGATCATGTGTGGCGTAGTGCCCGCAAGGCCGGCAGCGACCATGGTCAGGTATTCGCTAATTGAGGCCGACACAAGCCCGACATGAGCCATCTGGCTGTCGTCGTCGTCTTTCTGCTGAGCAGCGACAGTATCAGCATGGCCCTCGACGAGCTGACGATGGATCACACCGCCTTGCTCCATCTTGTAGCCCATCTGCACTAGCAACTCATAGGCGTTCTGACGAGTGAGAGCGTTGACTTCCTTGGTGGCGAGCACTGCCTCAGGAATGATGCTGGGCAAATGGTGCAGTTCGTCCGAGGGGATGTGGGGTACGAGTGTGGCGAGCAGCAGAACTCGATCGCGCTTGGCGCCGAGAGCCACGCTGGCCGTCGATTCACGCAGCTTGTCGAGTAACTCGCCGACGCGATTGGCTCGCTTGTCAGCACCAACCAAGAGGATCTGCTTGCCAGCATCGCCCTCGAGCAGCCGACTGAGAATGCGGTAGCTCTTCTTTTGCACGGTCGAGTCATGCGAACGCAGCACATTGTCCTGGCAGATGAGCGAGAACAGGTCAACAGCCGAGCCATTCGTGCTCTTGTCGAGATGCGCGATCAGTGCCGAGAGCAGATCGAGCATCGTGTAAGCGACCGGCGGCGGCGTGTTGGGGTTCTCTTTCTGGTTGCGCTTCTGTTTCGTGGGAAGCGTTGGCAATGCCTGCTCAAGCGTCGTCTTGACCTTGAGATAGGTGTTCTGCACGTCTTGTGCCGACATGACGCGCAGGTAAGCAGCGATGGTGTCGTACACAAATCCGCGACCCTCTCCTGGCGACTGCGAAAACACGTTGAAGAGCACTGCAAGCAGGTTCGGAGCGATGGCCGAAAGATGCGCAATGTTGGCCTTGCCGTCGGCCTGGTCCAAACCAAATGCATGTTTGAGCGAATCCGAAGGTGCACCGGACGAGACGAGCGCTTCATTGCGGTAGACCAGAGCTTGAAGACCGCGGCAGATCGAGGGACGCAAGTTCGGCTGAGTGTAGAGCACATTGGTGAGCAGCTCGGCAAACTGTCGTGTAAACGCCGAGATAAGATCGCGAGGCATGGCGCAGTAAGCAGGGAACAGAGCCCAGATCTGCTCGGTGAGCGCCTCGTACATCTTGGCCTCGACGGGGCGACCATCGGTTTCGGCTTGTTGACGCTTGTTAAAGATCTTCTCCGAGAGTGAGACCAGCTCGCCAGTAAAGTGGCTGAGCTCGGTATTGTTGATCTTGGTGCGGATCAGCGGAAGCAGCCAGGCGCGACCGGGACCTTGAGCTTCACCGAAGAGATTGAGCGGCAACGCTTCCAGTAGCAGACGCGGGCCGCACACCTCGACCGCAGCAGCGATCACCGTGTCGGCGTACTCGCGATGCTCAAAAGTGGGCTCCTGACGCAGCTCGGCGATGGTCTGTACAATGTGCATCGTGAGCGAGGCTGCAGCAGGGTGTGGCGGTTGCGTGTTGGCAACGTAGTGGTAGCGCAAGCGCGTGATGAGCGAGGCGAGCACCGAGAGAATCTCTGCACGCGCGTGCATGTATTGAAGAGAATCTTTGCCGAGCGCATCCTCGATAGATTGAATCAGAGCGAGCAGAGAAGCGTTGCTGGCTTTCTTTTTGGAAAAAGAAGCGCTGAGCGCATCAGCGATGGCAGCATCGGGGACACAGTAACGCAAAAGCGCGATCAGCACGTCGCGACCGGCCGAGCGGACAGCAGGCGCAGTGCGCGAAGCATCCGACCTGGCCGACATGGAAAGCGCCCAAACATCGTTCCATACGTGCGGAGTGAGACGCCAAGCGGGCTCACCGTCGGCAAAGCGCGAGTAGGCCGACATGGCGTGTTCGAGAGCGCGAAGGTAGGCAGGAAGCAGCTGAACGTCAGAGCTGGAAGGGACGAACGCGGGTGAACGGAGCGAGTCCAAGAGGTTTGAGAGTGTCTTTTCGCCAATACTGCTGGCGCTGGACGTCAGATGCGGCTGAATGAGAAGAGCGTCTGCCTGAGAGGCGCCGGACGAGATGTTGGGTCGACAGGTTTTGAGGAATGCCTCAAAGACGTCGAAAGCGGCGACAGTGAGGAAAGGGTTCTGGAGACCAGGCAAGCGGAGCAGAGCAGCGACGAGCTCATCGACTTGAGCAACGGGCAAAATGTTGATGGTCTGCTTGGCAAATCCACAGACCCAAATGCCGACGGAAGCTGTGTCGCCTTGGTTCTGTCGCAGAGCGGCAGCGGCTTGTGCCTGTTTGGCCGTGCCGGACTTCTTGTCGTACTTGGGATGGAATGGGTCGTCCTTGTTCTTGTTTTTGGCATTGGAGGTCGAGACAGAGCCGGCATCGGCAACGTGAGTCAAGGTCGAGATAATCCAGTCAAAGGTGATTTTGAGATAGGGGTGGTACGGTTTGACAGAGGCGGCTGCTGTGGTGGGTAGGATGGCTGTGACGAGGAGCTGTGCACGTCTTCGCACCTTGGGACGCGAGTCGGCGCACAGATTGAGAGCAGCCAACCAACAGGAGCGCAAAGGGAGATCGCTTTCGAGATGGGAAACGTCATTGTCGAATGCCTTGTAGATAGCCTCAAGGATGGCAAGCGCCGATTTGAGTGCGGAAGCGTAGTTGTCTGCAGCCGAGGTATCGTTCACGTTGAAGGTGGTTGGGTGAGGCGAGCTGAGCAGCTTTCCGATGGCGGGTACAACGGATGAGAGCTTTGCGCGGATGATGCCTGCCGACACGTGAGGAGCGACGATGGACAAGAGGTACAAAACGTTGTTGAGGAGCAAGGATGGCGACGAGGGCGAGCTGGAGAGTTGGAGCATCGACTCTAAAGCGAGAAAGTATTCGGCGGGAGCACGCTGAACAAAGGCGTGCTGAGAGGCAGCTACGGATGATGCTGATGTTGAGCCATTGCTGGTGTCCTGCTCGGCAAGCGTGGCTTCTACAGCGGCGAGGAGCTGAGCAGGGCCCTTTTGGTTTTCGAGTTTCGAGTTGGTGTGGTGGCGAATCTTGGAGAGAGCGCTGTGAAGACTATCCAGGCTGGCAGCAGCGGATGCCGAAGCATCCATATCGATCGAGGCCATCGCACAAGGCTGATTGCTGTGATGCTACGATGCTGCGATGCTGTGGAGGGTATCAGAGTAAAGCAAGGAAAAGGAAGGAGGGGGGTTCAAGCAGCAACCAGAAGGTGCTTTTTGAAAAGCAGACTGTGCTCGACACACAGCAGCTGAGAAGATGTGGAAGCTATCTGTAGTCAATGAGTTAGCAATGATCAGCTGTTCTGCAACGATGTGAAGACTTGGTGTGGGTATGGAAGAGAAGCAGAAGCAGAAGCAGAAGCAGAAGCAGAAGCAGAAGCAGTAAGGATGAGAAGGAGGTGAGTGATTTGGTGTCGAGAAGAGTCTGTCAGTATTGCACTTTTTTCCTTTCTTCCAGCGCTTATGTCTCCTTTTTTTTTTTTTTTTTTTTTTTTGGTTTTCTTCTTGTGTTTGCTGAAGCTGAAATTTTGGCAGTTTCACGGCAGTCTTTAGAAAAAGACATTCGTGATTCGTGATTTTGACCGACCGTCTGTAATCAAAAATCGTGAATTTTGCTTTGCTTTGCTCTGAATTGAGTTGCGTTGCGTTTCGCTGCTAAAACAAAAAACAAAACAAAAAAGAGAAAAGAGAAAAAGATTTAAAATCGTTTCAAGGGTCCATATCTGGACGCCTCACGCTTGTTTGACTGCTCACAGCTGACAGTCACTTACATAATCCCGGATGATGTCTGCATCGACGTCAGCATGCGCCGTTTAAAGTTGCAACTACGAATTCGTGATTGATGCAATGCGATGCGATACGATCCGATGCGACACGATCTGATCCGATCCTATTCGCGATGCTGTTGACGATTGAGCGGCACAGTCACGAATATCACACGAATCACGAATAATTACGAATATCCTCGAAGCACCACTCAACGGCTTTGATTTGTCACACGATTCGTTCTTCTTGTCGGTGCTTCTCGTCCTACCCTTTGCTCCTGTGTTCGATGCAATCCAGGCTTCTCTCTCTGGTTTCATCCCATCTTGTGTCTAAGCGCTGTTTCATCGCTCGCAGTGCTGCCCTTGCGCCGCTTCTCCTTCACCCCCAACGTCTACGTCTCACTTGCCCTCGCTCCTTTTCTTCTCAACAATCTGGCCCACGCAAGATGGCTTCTTCCAACGCTACCAACAGTACCAGTGCCGCCAGTGCTGCCAACACCAACTCGTCTGCTTTCAAGAGTGCCGAATTGGCTGCTTTGAGCGGCGTCGAGGCTGCTAAGCGTGCTGCTGCGTACGCTGCCGTTGACAACCACGTCAAGCCGCAGCACGAGATCATTGGTATTGGCTCGGGCTCAACGGTGCCTTATGTTGTTGAGCGAATTGCTCAACAGGGACCTGCTGTGAATGCAAAGCGTTGGTTCGTTCCCACCGGCTTCCAGTCACGCGAACTCATCATCAACGCCGGCCTTCGTCTCGGTGATGTGGATAGCTTCCCCAGCATCGACGTCACTATCGATGGCGCTGACGAGGTCGACAATGCGCTCAACTGCATCAAGGGCGGCGGTGCTTGTCATTTGCGCGAAAAGGTACTCGCCGAAGCCGCCAATGAATTTGTCGTAGTCGCTGACTACCGCAAGAATGGATCGCAGCTCGGCACAAAGTGGCTGCAAGGTGTCCCCATCGAGGTCGCTCCGTTTGCCTATGCAAAAGTGCTTCAGAACCTCAAAAAGATGGGTTCTGACAAGGCGGTCCTTCGCATGGGCAAGGCAAAAGCCGGTCCCGTCGTTACAGATAATGGCAACTTTTGCATCGATGCTCCCTTCCCCGAAGCACAGATGAAGGATCCCTCTGATTTGCTCAAGCGTATCAAGTTGCTCACCGGTGTACTTGAGGTCGGTCTGTTTTGCAACATTTGCAAGTCCGCCTACTTTGGCAACGATGACGGCACCATCACCATCAAAACCGCCGCCGGAGATGTGCAAGAGGGCGTCCACTTTGACGTCTCCAAGGCGCCTGCAACAGCATAATTGTTCGGCGCTTGTTACGTATTATACAGCATCCCACCCTGACCATACTCAGTCATGACCATACTCAGTGATGCATTTCAAAGCCAGCCGACTGTTGTGCGACTGTGGGGCTTTTGCAAGATGTCCGAGATGCTCGCTGACAGCCAAGACGTGGTCACGATTCGCGCTGTAACGCGCTTGATCGCATTGGCGTCAAAGTTGTCCTCAGCTTTTGGTCTGGTGTCCGCTGCAAGTCGACGCAGCGTTGGCCGCCGTCGCCAAGTGCTTAGGCTGACAACGTTAGCTTCGCTTGTGTGGCTTTAGATCTGTGATCGGTGAGCAGATCCCTTTTCTGCTGTCAAGGTAGACGCGCCGTGTTCTGAACCAGCTCGCCGGCTTGTCACTTCTCTAGTGTCTTTGGCTAGCCACGGCGCACATGCCAAGATCGTGCATCACTGGCATCGTTTAGACCTCCTTCTCGTTGACAACGGTTGCGGACTGGAAGGCGCCGGGGCCGCTCAAGCGGCACAAGCTTGGGTTTAAGCTTTCGCAAATTGCGCCAACAAAGCCGTCTTAGACCTGCGCTTGGGCCTGCTCGCTTTCGGTGTCGCACGTCTGACGTGGACGCCTCATTCGAGATGCTGTACGTTTCAGATAGTCTTACAAACAGCCAATCGACCGTTGACGCTCCTGGCCACATTGTCCTTGTCAGCTTCGCTTCAACAACGACGCGTGCTAACCCAAGCACCCAGCTGAACCAACGAAGCACTTCTGCTTCTCATCAATCTATGTTGGTTGAGAAACCGTCGATGTGTACTCAGATGGCATCCTTATTGAGCGCTGCGTACTGGCTATATACATCTCGGGTTGTTCGGCAGCCATCGTTTTGGTTTCCTTGTTTCGTTCTTCCCTCTTGGTGCGTCCTTCGATCGCTCACAGGCGAAACAGCACGAAAACATGGGAGACATGGACGTACCTAGTCCATCTCTGAGTCTCTTGCGCGCTATCAGTCCCTACAGCATGACGTTTTTGCATCGCGGGCAAACGCGAGCACAAGTGATCGACACGCTCGCCAAGCTCATCTATGTACCCGAGACCGACGGCCATCGAGTCTGGCTGCTCATTAGTCAAGTTGAATGCGTCATCGCACTTTTGGTGAGCGTATACCTGCTCTTGCGAAAAAAGACGTACTGCACGCTCTGGCTTGTCTCGAAGAGGGAGTCGGCATTTGGCGGTTTGTACGTGACCAATGCAGTCTTCACTCTGGTGATCGGGATAGGTGTCTATCTACTAGCTTGGAGGGCTACAGCGATCACGGCAACAGCGTTTTCGATTGCGCGCCGCAGCTCGATTGCGTGGTGGTGGATCATTCCGGCTCCGTGGACGCCGCTCGTGGTTGGTGCATACGTCAGCATGCATGGCTTCATCCTCAGTTCTAGTCCGCGATCTCCACTGTCGCCCGTCAACTCGGCGCGGAACGCTGAATGGTTCTACTTGCCGGTAGCCAAGAGGCCTGCTGTTGTCAACACAACCCTCGTTCTTGCGCCTGTTCTGTATGTGATGGCCACTTTGGTCATCTGTGGCTTTGCTGCTCAACAATATCATGTCGCCAAGCATCTGGCCTCAGACATTCTGCCCATCGACATCCTCGACAAGATCACGTACAATTCCAACTCCGGACACTTGGATTCTAGCCTGACAGACGTCTTGGCATCCGACGATTTGCTATGCGCCTCGCGCCGAGTGGCTGCTGCGTATCTGGATGTGCACAGGCTTGTCTGCATCAACCTGATCCTGTCGAGCATTGGCGCGTTCTGCATTTCCATGGCGGCTGGCTTGTACGGTGTACCGAACAGCGTGTATCTTGTCGATCACGCGTGTTCTCTTGATGCCACTAGCGCGGCTTGTACCATGAACCATGTGCAGAAAACCATGTGGTTGATCAGCAGAGGTCGGTCGACGCATTCGGACCAAGCTGCTGGATCGCCGAGCGCGAATACGTGCAAGATGACGCTGTTTGCCCAAGCCTATGTGTGGCTGATCGTGATTTGTGCGCCACTGTTTGGCGTGGTCCCGATCGTCATTGTGGCCAGCTCGTTTCCAAGCGAGGTGCAGAATGGCGACTTTAGTCCGACGTTGCGCGTCGTCATTGTCATGGTCAGCCTGATCATCCTTGTCGGCGTAGGATTGTATGTATTTATATGTACCGTGTTCACATTGGATCCTCTCTTCCGTTCGGCGCTCGGTCTCAACTTGTTGAGGACTCGCATTCGGATCGAGGTGAAAATCGTCGAGAGTGCGATCGAATGCGTTGCGACGGGACACGCATCGTCAAGTGTCGAATCGACAGTCAAGGTGCACGAACCCGGTCTCGACACGCCTAGCAACGGCCTTGGATCGGTAGAGCGTTGCTTGCTTGCGTCCAACCATTTGCTTCTCCCAAGTGGCGATGCCCAGCTTTCGACTACCAACGCTTGGTCTTCTTCGTCCACTTTGGTGGATCTCGCCAGAGATCCACTTGGCCATCCTGTGCACCAACTCAAAAACATGCATTGACTTGGGCTTTCCAATCATCCATCATCCGCCCTCTTCGACTTGACGCTTCTAGAAAACTCACAGTCTCTACGCTTCTTGCACTCTTCAGTCCGTTAATTCTAGTGCTTGCCAATACATACTTGACTTGTACAACAAACATCAACTGTGAAAAAAAAAACGCGGCGATGAGATACGAAATACGGTACACGGAGCAGCTCCTCTCTGTGGATATATGTCTAGAGCCTGCTAAACAATGCGGAAAGACGTGGATTGCCAGATGTGAGAACACCAAGTCGGGGATTGTATGCGACTACAATGGCCAGATTTGAGCAAAGCAATCGGTGATGTCGTCTACGAGAATGGCGGGCTCTTCTAGCGCAGCAAAGTGGCCGCCTTGTGCGTGCTTTCTGTACCAGCAAAGGTTGACGCTTGCTTGCACAAAGCTCTGTGGAGCCTGGATGATTTCCAAGGGAAAGCTCGAGTAGCCTGTAGGTTGGTGAATGTAATTGTCGGGATCGCTGGCAATCTCGCTTGGCCCACGTGCATCACGATTTCGGTATGGGTAAAAGGAGCCAGCGATCGTGTCTGTGGATTCGTAGAGCGTCAAGTTGGCGAGGATGGTGTTGGGCGTCGGGTGACTGTCTGACCAGGCGTACATTTTTTCGGCGACCCAGGCGAGCGTCGCGAGCGGAGAACGCGAGAGCACTAGCCCGAGCGTTGACGGTCGAGTTGCATGCATTGAGGCGTACGCACTTGCGTTGGATGCGAACTGCATTCCACGAAGCAGTGATTCGCGCTCGTCGAGTGAAAGCGGTGGTGGAATCGAGCCCATGCTGAGCACGGAGGCGACCTTCCAAGCCATCTCCACGCCCAGCTCGGCAGCGTGGCCGAAAACGCGCCCAGTCACACAGGAACTACGCCCACGTTTGCCAGACGTCCAAGATTCAAACAAGCCCAATGCGCGTTTTGCATAACGCTGCTTTGACACCAGATGCGGAAGTCGCAACACCCAGCGTGGCGTCAATTCTCGACCCAGAAGCGGCACGATGAGGTTCGGTCCCTGACAAGGGCAGAAGTTAAGATGTACCGCTCTTACATTTTGTGGAAACTGATTGGCCATGCTTCGCAAAACCGCGGCTCCCCAATCTCCTGCCTGAATAGCATAGTTGTGGTAACCAAGAGTGAGCATGAGTTTGTGCATGATTCGTGCGACATCTTTGACGAGCAGATCGCCGTCGGGGCCAGAGTGGCTGCCGACCAGTTTGGCCGTACGCGAATCGCGAGCGAGCCCGGCAGCAGCACTCGAGAAAATATAGCCAGGATGAGAGGGGACGACAACGTCAAAGTGGACAGGCGTCAAGTTGCCCGGATGAGCGAGTGGCTTGATGACTTGCAAGAATTCGTGGAACGAGCCAGGCCAGCCGTGCAGCAGCAGCAGGGGGATGACCTTGGTGTTGAAACCAGCAGCAGGAGCATTGGCGCGTTCGTGGATGAAATGCACATCGACGTCTTCGATGAGCACCGAATAGTGCGAAAACGACGAGATGCGCGCTTGTTCGGCTGCCCAGGTGTCGTGATCCGGGCCGGAGCGTCGGATGCTGGCGTGACGGATAGAGATGGATTCGTCGAGCTCAGTTGCGGGCGTCGCCGGTTTCGAGTGCAGAAACGGGATCCACGCGTCGCGTAGGTCAGAAAAGCGTTGGTGCGTCAATCCCAGACTCTCGCGATTGCCTTCAAAGTGAGCTTTGGTTGGTAGTGGACGCTGTGAGTCAATTTCGATGCGTGCGATGAGCTCTTGGATGCGATCTTGTGGAATGGTAGCGTCGAACTCGCGTACAACAAACGACTGTGTGCTAGAGCCGATGAGCTTGTGATTGCGTTGATCTTGCACTGGCGATTTCTCGTTGTACGATTCGATCCGGACACCATTGGCATGGCTCTTACTCGGCTGCAGATCGTGTTGGGCGCTGCGATACACCGAGTCGACACTGGGCTTGGTGTCAAAGAGCTCCCAAAATTCGTGGCCTTCAAGAGCGCGGTCGAGGTAGCGCGGCAGATTTTGACCGGCTGACTCGGCAATGGGACGAGGTAAAGTATGAATGTGGTTTTCCTTCAGAAGCTCATGTACCCAACGCTGAGCGGTTTGTGGGCTGTCATTAGGATGATCTGGCAGAACAGGTCGCAGAAAGCGAAAGAGCTGCCACCAGTCGTACACCTTTGTATCCGAGACGATCCAACGACGGCCCCAGCCTGCATGGTTGCTTTGATGGAGAAGCAGTATGGCTCTCGCCACGTCGGAACCATGGACAAAGTGAACACTGCCCTTGACGGAGAGGAGCTCTTTGGAGGCGCCTAGACGTGAAGCAAAGTTTTTGGGTTGTCGCTGTGCACCGTACAGGCCGGCGAGGTTGAGAACGGCGGCTGTGCCTGGAGTTCTGGATGCGGCTAGGGAGGTGATATCCAGGAGTCGTTGCTCGGCGGCTGCTCTAGGATTGGAGGTGTCGAAGGGAGAGGAGGAGGAGCTCCTTCCAGGACCCCAAATACCGGTGCTTCCAAGCTGGATCCATCGAGTGGGGCCGTGCAACTCTTGGTATTCGCGGACCAGGTCGTCGACTTGCTCGAGGTTTTTTATGGGAAAGATGATGACGACGGTGGATGCGCGTGGTAGTGGAGTGAGCGACTGCCTCGTGACGGGATCAGTGAGTTGAAACTGGATTCTATGTCTGTCCTCATTTGTGTCCGGTGGCGAACGTGAGGTGTAGGTATAGCGAAGGTGATTTTGGTGGAGAAGCGGGATGAGGAAGGTGCCGGTCCATCCGGAGCCGAGCAGCAGCACATCGACAGATTCTTGCGAGCAGCTGATTCGCGTCATGGCTACGAGGTAACGTTGGGGCGCTCAGGTACTCGAAAAGTTGATCGAGGATCACTGTACGACGTCAAGCTGTAGCGGAGGCGTCAGATGCGGGAATCGTGATTCGTGATTCTATCCGTGATCAGCACGCGTGACAGGACAACGGACGAAAAGGACCGTCGACGATCCGACCAGAGCCGGTGAAAGAAGCGTGGATCGTGGATCGTCAACCCTCCACATGTGCAACGAGCATAAATCACGTGAATCGTGAATCGTGAAACGTGAAACGTGAATTTCACGACTCGTGACTGCAACTTTACGAACCTCTAACACTCTGAATTAGCGAGCACGTGGAGCCGGAGCCACAAGCACGAAACATGAAGCACTCACGATTCGTGACTCGTGACTGTGACTTGAGATAACTTACGAAAGAGGATCCACAGATTGAAACTTTTCGAGACGCCGACGAGCACGAAACAGTTTCTGTAGGGATACGAGACGGATGCGGATGCGGATGCGGATGCGGATGCGGTTGGGATAGCACCCGCAATAAGCACCAGGCTTCAAGGTTGCTCGGCCATGTGACGGTAGGATGTGATGCTTTCGGAAGGGGTTCACGATTGGGTGTGACTTTCGACGTGATCCGCATGCGACGGCGATCTAGCCCTCACCCGAAAGAGATCCATCTGCTTTTTCTCTCAACAACGCTTGGCACAGTAGTCACAGTACTGCTGCAATGCAACCCTGGGGGGGGTGCGACTCATTGCTGCAGACACACGCGACTGGCCGGGTGAGACCGAAACGGTGGCGTGAGCGACGCACGATAAGATGATGCAAGTTCTGATAACAGAGAGAGAGACACGAGGGACGGAGGTGGATCGACGAGCTGCAGTGCATGCAGGAGCGAGTCACAGTCACGAGTTGTGAGTCAGTTGTAAGTGGCTGACATAATAAAACCATCGAACACCGACGGAGGCGGCTCCAAAGATCTGCAGAGCCATCCATCATTCTGCCAAGTTATCGTGATGCGGTGTCATTCGTGCTTGACGCTTCGTGACTGCAGAGAATGACGACAATCACGAATCCAAAGCGGGGATTAAAGCTGAACAACCAACCCACGAACCATTCACGATTTGGTTTCACACTTTGATTTCAACCCTTTGTTTTATACACCGACGCAAACGTGATGAGGCTTATGCGGGAGTCGAGCATCGAAGATCCAGACGGAGAAGAGAAGAGTCATTTCTTATCTTCATAAAGGGTTAATGTGCTGTACGGTTAAAGCCGTCCCTGCTTAGTCATCGTAGTACCTGAGTAGAGCAGTGTCTGAACGACCTTATTCGTGATTTGTTCTGTGGATCGTGAGTGAGTCGTGAATCTGGAAAACCCAAGAAAACTCAACCAGCGCGGGATCTGCTTTGGTTTGCTACTCGAATCTGTGCTGTGCTGTGTCTCTTGGTTTATAAGAGTGTGTGTGCCTTTGAGCTGCCCGTGTTTAATAAATCTTGACTATTCGGGATTCATCGTTCGTGATTATTGGCTTACGCGCGAAACCAGACACGGGACAGGGTTCACAGCTAACTTGGCCAGTCACGAGTCGCCAGTCACGAGTTTGTCTGTACAGCAACGTGAAGGATTCACGATTCGGATTCGGATTCGTGCTTGGTGCTTGGTGCTTGGTGCTTGGTGCTTGGTGCTTGTTGGTCACGAGTCGAAAATCATGAAGTCGCCCTGATTCAGCGCGCCTTTTCGTCTCGCATATCGGTTCGGCGCGCATGTTTTTGCGCCAAACTGCCGTATTGGGCAACTGATCGCACCAATGCTTTGTGGTGTTGGTCTTTTCGTGTTGGTGCTGATCACAGTAGTGATTAGTGAGCAGTGTGTACTCACGAGTGAGAGTGACGAGCGCGTCTTGTTTCGCTTGGTGCTAGGTCTCACTCCAACTCCTCCTCGAGCTAAAAATGTCAACTCCGAGCTCTGTTCTGTGTTAGCGTCGGCTCTTTTGACAAGATCATGACTTTTAACGCTCTCCATCTACCCTTGCTTGATCTTGCACCGTAACTAGGTCCAAAACCTCGACACACCATTCTTCGCACAAACACGCACCTTAGCAGCACCTAGCTGCCCGTCATATACACCCAGGCGCGTTCATCCCAACGCTTGTCTGGCTTCCTCATCCCACTTGCGCCTACATTCTTCCCCGTTGTCCTTGTCTCTCGAGCATGGTCCGGTGATCCTTCTCTTGTCATTCGCGTAGGCATCGCCCGCCAACACCATCATGAAGACGTCCAGCATCGAATCGTCATCCGCTTTGCAGCCTGGCGGTGCTGGCGGTGCTGGCGGTGCTGGCGGTGCTGGCTTGGGCGTCGCTGGCGTCAGTATCGACTTTGGCACTTTCAATTCATCCCTCAGCTCGCCTTCTACCACCGCAAGGACACCTAGATGGGGCACCATACGTCAACGCTTCAGCAGCATTCAGTCACGCGACAACCCTTCCCTTGCCGAAGATGGCATCGACGATGCCATGTGGGACAAGAACGATGCTGCTTTCCTCGAAGAAGTCGCCCGCGATTCGCCTCTCCTCCTTCGCTCACCCCATCGCTTCGATTCTCCAGCCATGACCCTAGACGACAACTTGGCCAGTCCAACATCTCTCTCCTCATCCCGTCCCAACAGCTCTCTCCTCTCCAAAATCGAGGTCGCCTCTCCTTCAGCTTCCAATACCTCGATTTGCTCCACTCCCATCGCCTCGCACGAACCACTACCAGCTGTACCAGCTGCTTCCTTTGGTTCCTTTGGTTCCTTTGGTTCCTTTGGTCCCGCTCGGCCTTGGCCTCGGTCCATGCGCAAGACTCCTTCTGCTACCCTTTTACCTGATCTTCCCGAACAGAGCCGCATAGGTGATGCTATCACCTACCTACGCCCTTCCACCTCGTCTTCCTCAAATGCATCCATGCCGCCGCCGCCACCACCACCACCTCTTCTCCCTTCCATCGCATCTCCATCCTCTTTCATGGCCTCTGGCTTCTCCAATCACAACGCCAACCAGTCTGCCAGCAGCACTGGCAGCCCGCACTCGAGCCTTGGCTCCAGTCCCATGCTCGCTCACAGCCTGCATATCCCGAGTGACTCGGTTCGTTCCGCCAACCTCCAGGACCAATACCCCCGCTCACCTTCGCTTCACAGCTCTTCTTCCTTTACCAATCCGAGCTATGTACTTCGCCCGCTCGACGATCGCACCGCAAATGCCAACGCTCGCCAACGCACCATCTCCTCCAACTCGGCTATCAGCTCGGCCTGGACCACACCATCCTTCTCATCCATCGACCATCGCCCCAGCCGAGCTCAGATCAGCAGTCCGCTTGTCCCCACCATCGCATCCCTCTCGTCACTACCTTCGAGTCCAGAGGTGATCTTTGGTCACCATTTTGAGCCTGCCTCCCCGATTCTCACCCGTCTCGCAGCCGAGAATAATTTCGCCACGGCAAACATCAACCAAGCGCGCCTTTCGATTGCCAGTAAATCCGGCTCTCCCGTGATCCCTTGCTCACCTTGCTCACAAACTGCATCCCTCGCGGCGTCATCCACCAACACCTCTGACCCACCCGCGAACCAACCGAGCGCTCTTGTTCGAAAGCATACCAAGAATCGTAGCAGTCTGGTCTCGGGTCTTCGCAAGCTCATGGGCAAACGCGAAAAAGAGGGCAAGCCCGCTTCCGCTAACCTTGCTGACGACGCTCCAACGCCGCTGTCATTACCCTTGTCGTCCCAAGCAGCCGCGCCAACAGCGTCTTTGACCAGTCCCGAGACGCACCCAAACAACAACGCCGTGCCCAGCCGAGCAGAACTCGACCTGCTTGGTCTGGCGCCAGACGCGTTCGAGTCGGATGCCACGTTGCAAGCCTTGCACGATTCGTCCAACAGCCGCGTCGCTAACCTTGCTACAAGGCCGGATGCTTCACCAATCCCTTGCGGAAACTTTCTAGCCGCGCCATTCGATTCCGACCAGGGGCAGTCGATCGCGCCTTGCTCGCCAGACTTGCGTGCAATGAGCATCGACGGTGGCAGGCGACCGTTGCGCAAAGTACTTTCATCACGCTCACGCAAGGAGTCCAACTCCAGAGCTGCAGCTCGCGATAGCGTCATTCAACACATCTCGCACGACCAAGCTCACAGATTGACGCGAAGTGCTGGCCCTGTCTTTCTCCCAACCGAACAGGCTATCAAGGAGCATCGTGCGCTGTATGCCAAGCCGCCTGCCACCACTAGTTTTCCTGACGCCGTCGATCTTGACTTGCACCATGCCAGACCTTCTGCATCGGCCCTTGCCGATCACAACGAATTCACTCAATATCAGCCAGTGATCGAGTGTGTCGAGATGCTGGCCACGCTGAGCAACAGCAGCAACATCAACGACATTGCTTCCTCGGACTCATCGTCGGTCTCTGTGCGCTCGACGGCGACGGATACGACTTCGATGCAACGCGCTCCTTTTTCGTATCGGTCGCAGATGTACAGGCCCCACTCTCGCGAATCGCTCGATTCCACTCGTTCGTCGAGCTTAGCTTCGTTTGCTCGTCCATCGACGGCCGATGCTACTACGCCATTCAACCCTTCGCATCGCACAGCTCTGTCTCTGGGCTCGCAAAACGCACTCACAAGTGTTCACAATGCCCAGACATTCAACACTTGTCCGAACGGCGCGCCAGGCAGCATGCCCCCGCCCGTCGGCAAGCCGAACTGCAAGCGCGGACACACTAGTCGTCGCTCGCTCAGTAGCCTCGTCGGAAACAGACCGTGGTCAAGCTTTTTGAGCTCGCCTGTGCTTGGAAGCAGCGGCTCGCACTCGCACCATTCTAAGCGTGTATCTGGTGTGGTCATTTCACGGCCCATGTCGGTAACATCGTCGACGTTTTCCAGCCATCTGTCTAGTGGCGCTAGTGGAGACGACCAACACACTGCCGATCTTACATTGCGTGCTTCGGATTTTGAGCGCGCAGCAGCAGCAGCAGCCGCAGCCACGCGAGCACGCGCAGAAGGATCGCGTGTTAGGGTTGACTCGACTCGCTCAGCTTATTCCAATTCGTCGGAACCGGGTTTTACAGTCGGAGTGATAAAGAATTGCACTAATCAGACAAGGCAATCAAGCCACGATGGTTCTTCTTGGCAGTTTTCTCGTCCCACCTCGAACCCACTGTTGTTTGCCCTTGCTCCACCTGCAGCCCCGTCCTCTGCTTCGTCGCATCATTCGTACCACTCGCATAACTCGTTTCCCTCGCACCACTCTTCTCGTTCCTTCGCCACCTCGGGCGCATCTATCTCTCCTGCATCCACCTCTACCTCCATTTTCGCTAATAACCTCGTCCACCCCATTCCATCGCCCTCCACGTCGAGTAGGCTCACACACACATCGGGGATTTCGTCCAGCTCGGCGCTTCGCCACGAAAGCTCGCACTTGCTTCGACGTCCTGCTACCGGTGACGGTCCCACTTCGCCTCCACTTGCAAGCAGCGGCAGTCTCCCATCGGTTAGCCTCACTGCACCTTCGTTCGCTTTGCCACTGGTGCAGTCGTCGTCGCTCGAGAATATTCAAGACGTGCGCATAGGCTCGATTCCAACAGTGCTAGGCTCTTCGACGACCCCTCATCCTGTTGGTGCAGGTTATCGTCTTTCTGCCTCCGGCTCGTGCGTTGCGCACCGCAAGCGTCCTTCATTTGGGCTTGCCATCGAGCCTGCCGCTCACTCCGCCTTTGATAGCATCCCAAGTCCGTTACTGCACACTCGTCGCACCTCGTCAGTGCTCAACGAAAGCGTAGTACCTCAACGCCCTTTCTCTACGTCCTCGATCTTGGCAGCTCGAACCACGCAGTCAGGAAATTCGTCCAATACGAGTTGCAACGCTTCGGCTCGTGCTTCAGCGGCTACGCTCTCGTCGACTCAACCCTTTGAACCTTTGAACGACCTAGAGAGCGAGACACTTGGTGAAGACACACCTATCAAACCAACATACGGCGTCAGCAACCCAGTCTCGACAGCGCTCCCAGCTCTGGAATCTGCCATGGCTGCAGCTTCGCTTGAGCAGCCTGTCTCGAATCGGCGTCGCTCAGTCTCGGTGCCGACGGACGAAGATGACTCGCCCCCACAATACATGGACCAGACCTGGGGCCGCGCCACGGAAAGCTCCATGCTCAGCTACGGTGAAAGCGCGAGCAACTCGGCCGTGGAACAACATCACATGTCTCGTCAATACCTGATTCACTCGCCCAACGAGGAGGAGGGCGCGGCGCTTACCATCAGCACAGCCTCTTCGGCGTCGTCGGGTCGTCTCAGCCAAGCTTCGAAAGACATTGGCTTTGGTTCCATCGCCGGGATGGTGAGCAAGGTCTTTGAGCATCCGTTCGACTTGGTCAAGGTGCGTCTGCAGACGCAATCCTCGGATCAGCCGGCGCGCTACGCTGGTGCTTTGGATTGTTTCAAGCAAACCTACGTGCAAGAAGGCCTTCGCGGACTGTACCGCGGTCTCAGCATGCCCGTGTTTGGCGCGACGCTCGAGAATGCTTGTCTGTTTTTCACGTACAACCAGATCCAGTCGGCTATCCGATGGTTCAACGGTGAAGCGACCGGGGTATCTGCTGCGAAAGCGGATGCAGAGTCGCCGCTCTCGATTCCACAGCTGGCGATTGCAGCGGCGGGCGCTGGTGCGGTGACCAGTGTCGTGCTCACGCCGATCGAGCTGATCAAGTGCAAGATGCAGGTGCAGATGATTACGCGTGAACAGCATGCGCCGCAAGTGTCTGTTGGAGCAGCTGCAGCAAGGGTGGCTCAGACTCCGCTCGAGCAAACACGATCGCTGTACACGAGTGGCATGCGCGCCGCTGCATCGACGCGCTCGTCGGCACAAGCGATCAAGACGCTCGACGGTCCGCTTGCACTGCTACGCCGAACCATCGCAGCAGACGGCATCCGTGGTCTGTGGCTTGGCCAAACCGGGACGCTTCTGCGCGAGACCGGAGGTGGCGTCGCATGGTTCCTTGCGTTCGAAAGCTGCTCTCGCTACCTGATCGCGCGCAAGAAGGCACTGTACAATCGTGACGACGTGACCAAAAAGGATCTGGGCACGCTCGAACTCGTAGGCTCAGGCGCGTTGGCAGGTATCAGCTACAATGTCGTCCTCTTCCCCGCCGATTCGGTCAAATCTACCATGCAGACCGAACAGGAAATGCGCGCTGTGTCGAACACAGCAGCCACAGAGTGGAAGCGGACCGGCTTTTACGAGACGTTCAAAAAAATCTATCGAACCAGAGGCGTACGCGGATTGTATGCCGGTTGCGGCGTCACTTGCTTGCGAAGTGCTCCGTCGAGCGCTATCATCTTTTTGATGTACAACAAGTTGGAGAAGCTCAGTGACGAATATGGACTATAGACCTGCCCAAGTGCAGTGCAGTCGAGGACAAGCGCGACAGCGCACAGTTGTCCCGAAAGGCGTGTCGCTTGATTTGCGTATAGATGACACGTTGGCACGTCACGATGGTGTACTTGAATAGATATCCGAGGTAATCTTAATGATTGTTGATCGAGTGTCTATGCGTCGTCGTCGAAGCTGAAACTCAGCCCTTTGCCTGGCTGCGGTTTGGGCTTGTTGGGGAGTGTGTTTGCTTTGGGCTTTCGCGTGTCTTGTTTCGGGTTGGGATTGCTGTTCTTGGAGGGTGAGCGGATGAGCTGCTTGACGTGGTCGAGCGGATCGGTGGCGTTGTGCGGTGCATGGTCGACAGAGTCGATGGGAATGCGTCGTCGCTTGCTTGACGTAGCAGCTGTGTTGGTACCTGGGCTACTTGAAACAACGGCTATGTGGTGCGTTTGAGCGGTGCGTGACTCGGGCTGTGGAGCGGACGTCTTGAGTCGGATCGCCTCGTCGCGCGATAGATGCTTGCCTGGCTTCAGTACGACGACCTGAGCACCGAGCAGTTCATCCTCGCTATCCAAATCTTGGTCGTCTTTGTCATGCAGCGTGGCTCGCTTGCGCTCGCGCGCCGAACAAGATGCCACCAACGAATCCAGTTGGTCTCGCGAGTCACACGAGGCGTAGCGCGAATTCGAGCCGACTTGCGCCTCGAGCGCTTGAAGAAAGCGCGGCGTTTCGGGCGCGCGATATTCCAACGACCGCGACACCAAGCCGGGCTTGCGTGACATTATCTAAACCAAACAGCAAGGCCAAGACCAAGGCCAAGCATCCGACGATGCATTCGATGCGCGCGTTGATGGAAGACGTGAAAATCGTGAATCACGAAGCGTGAATCGTGAAGGTGAACGAACAGTTCTCGCCACAGGCGAGGCGCGTCTGAGAAGAAAGCCACGAGCGTCACTTGACTCGTCGAGGGCGTTTTCCTGGTGGACCCTGACGAATTAGTAGCCAGTCTTGAGTCACGGACATGCGAGATGGTCGTCAGTCACGAGTAACTTACTGTATGACGAAATCGCGTGTCTCGTGTCAGTGTGCCGGCCAACGCTGTAGACAGCGCTGCAGCGTCGGTCTCGCGCTTAGCTTAGCAATTCTTACTCCACAATCGTGAATTCAGGGTGGTGAGTACGCTGCAATCACGAATCGTGAATCACGAATTACGAGCGTGCGTCGGGCGGTTTCGTTGGCGCCATGATCCAATACGTGATATGCTACAGACGTCTTTGGTTCGCAGCACGATTCACGACTGCTAGTCGACCGTAACACCGAAACACACGTGGCGAGCGTTGAAGGATACGCGCACTCCATGCTACCATGTCGCGCAACGTCTCGTCCTGGATGCGCAGCGCGGATTGCAACACCTCCTCGGACGCTGCTTGGTGGTCACTTACGAGCTTGCTCACGTCGCGCGAAGCTCTGCCCATCTACCTCGTTGTCGCTCTGTTCGTGCTGAAACAGCTGCCGATCGTGCTTGAACTGTACTCGACTCGATCTTGGCACTCGACTGCCTCGGCGTACGTTGTGCCTGCCGAAACGCGCCATGCTCGCTTCCTGCCTGCTCGATCGCGCCATGCGTTTCACTACAAGACGCTGTACGTCGGCGTGCGCTTGGACCAGCTGGAAGCGCGAAACCTCGATATGGGCCATGCATTCGCGTGGAAAGGCGCAGTGCTGCAGCCTGAATTCGTCAATCAGTCGGCGTTGGCTGAGCGACCGACTGTGACTCCTGCAGGCCAACGCGCAGCGTGCGAACAAAGCGATCAAGAGCGCTGGAAGAACCGTATGCGAACAGCCGAGAGGATCGAGCGCAAGAAACTGGACGAGAAGCGCGCTAGGAACGATCGATATACGTGGTCTTTGACTGGTTTGCATCCAGATGCCTATCTGCGTACGCACATTCCCATTCCAGTCAGCGACGATGCAGCCGAGCAGAAACGCAAGTGGATCTCGGCATCGATCCTCTTAAAGCTCGCGTACGAATTGAGAGAGCGCGGCTATCTCACCGTTGGACCACAGGATTCTGATAGCTCGGCTGTGCGCGCAAACCACTGGACACAAGAGCTCGGTCACGTATGGACCGTGACCATGCCATCGATCGGCGGCATCACCGGAATCAACCCGCTGACGGTGCACTACTGCTATCGTCCTTATGGGTATCGTAGCAACGCTCGCCGACATGCTGAACCTCTACGCGTTAAACAGGACGAAAGACGAGGTGTGTTCTGGTTGGTCGTCCTCGAAGTGCACAACACTTTCAGCGAACGCCACATTTACGTGCTTGAAGCTGGCGAGCGCGAGGATGAGCAAACTGACGCGGCACCACTGCGGATCGCGACCAAACGCACCAGAAAAGGCTACGACCATCAATGGACATTCCCGCGTTCATTCCACGTTTCACCGTTCAACGATCGAGGTGGATACTACCGCCTGTTTCTCAAGGAGCCTTTCGCCAACGCAGACGAATCGGGCAAACCAAGCACATTTGTGCTGCGCATTCGACTGCTGCTTCTCGTCGAAGCACAGCGTGCTCGTTCGACCAACGCGCCGACTCTAGAAAAGAAGCTCATGGCTACGCTCGACTCGATCTCACCAGCACCTCTCCCTGCCAGCTCTTGCAAAACTCAAGCGCATACAATCCCGCCAGGCCGAGCCGTCCGACCTCTTTCGCCAGCGACGCTCTACGCCGCTCTCCTGCGACAGCCAATCGACCTGTTTCTCACATTTGCACGTATCTTGTACCAAGCTGCCAAGCTACATTTTGGTAAGCGACTCGATGCGTTCGGTCGGCCCGACATGGTGCAGTCGAGCGAACACACCACAGAGCAGACGTACGACGGTGTGGGTCTACCACCCGCCTTGAATCCGATTCAGCCACATCGTCACGCGTCCGTTGGTCAAGCAGCATCACGCGCAGCGGGACTGCTGTATGCGCCCGCGGGGTGGACCCAAGTTGTGGCTAAAGAGTACGTCGCCGGTTTGCTGCAGCGCAGAGTGGATGAGCTGCAAATCCAGTGCCAGCAACGCTGGACGGTGGAGGTGAGATCGACTGATCCTGCCGATCCAGGGTTGCACATTGCTGCATCCCTGGCAGAAATCGGTGGAGAAGAAAAATTGCTCGTGCTATACACGCGATCGCATAGCGTATACACCGACCTGATGAGCTACCAGCCACCTCGACTAGCGCTCCTGCTTGGCAGCATCGTAGGCAGACGATGGGGTGTCAACTCGGTCCAGCTCTTTGACCAATTTTTCGCCCACGCGCAGTGTCTACCGACGAACGGGGTGCGAAAACGACACTTGGACTTGCTCCTCTCGCCACAAGCAGATCCACGCAAGGCCATCGAGCAGCTGCACTCGTTCGCGATTTCATGCGCTCCGCCATCTTCGACGGCACAGAGCGCCAGCGAAGGTTGCAAAGTATGGCTGGCGCTTTGGATAGGCCTCGTCGCTGCAACGGCCGAAAAACACGTGTTTGGCTGGTTAGGCGCCAGATACGTAAAGGGCACCGAACCCTGGTTCGAGCTGCAGCGCGCGCTGCAATATATACAGGCAGCCACGCAAGGCGACAAAGACTACAAAATCGCCGCCAGTTGGGATACACGATTGGGTAGCGTTTGCCATGTTTGAAACGTTCCCTCGTGTACTGCACCAGTCGAGAGAAATAGCCTCATCTACAGTCTGGTAGAGATGCACGTTCCTGGGTCTGCGGCTGATGCAAATGCGAATGCAAATGCGAAATGCTCTGCTCACACCGTACAGATGCGAAACTCAAGCTGAGCATGTGTTATGCTAGAGAAATGTGTTACAGGAGCACACCTTTTATTTGGCTCAATGGACGAGCGTGAGGGGTACAAAGAGGATATTCGATGCGCCAAGCTATGCAAAGAGACATTGTGTGTTTGAAGCGGTGATGGATCAGGTCGAGTCGGAGAAGAGATTTGGGAACGCGGCCGAGATCTGTACGACGTTCTCGACGAGAGTCAGGTCTGCACGCAAGCGATATGACAACTAGGTCAGCTGTGTGTCGGTAAGCTGTCTGTGCGCAAAGTGGAACTTACCGACGTCATGGCCGCAATCGACTGTGGTGAACTCTCGAATTTGGTTGGCTTGGAAGCTGCTCCCGGCATCGCTGACTTTGCCGGTGACCTCGACAAACGTGCTAGACGAGACGTCCGAGTCGGGAGTCATGGCGATTTCCACATTCCCCAAATCCGATGTTTGCATGAGCAGCGTGTTGCCCGTAACCTTGTGCACCTTGCCTACGATGCGCACCGTCTGGCCTACGTACTGACCCAGCATGGACGAGTTGATGAGTGGCGTTGGCTTCTCCATGGTTCGATGCTTGATTCTGGTCTCCAGCAGTGGTGGTTGCTAAGAGGCGCATCATGGCTCAGTTTTTTCGCAACAAAGTCGCGATCCCTGAGTCACGAGTCACGAGTGTTGCTCTGGGTTCGCACGCTTCAGTGGCGCGCGCGTGCGTGTGTGGCGACGCGTAAATGAGGACCCTGAGCACCCGATCCCCACCGTATCGGGTAACACGTGAAATCACGAATCACGAATCACGAATCACGAATCGTGAGTGTTGGACAAAACGTATGTTGGTGAGCTTGTCCAACACTCAACCCTCATGACTCGTGACTCGTGACTCGTGACTCGTTTCCACGTTGCACGCTCTCACGTCTTCTTGGATGACGACGCGCATCCATTCGACTCAGCGACCACAGTGCAGCCGAGCAATCACAAGCAATGCGTCCCGCCCTCGCATCAAGCGTGTGGACAGCCATAGCACGAGCTTCCACATCAACTACACGAGCCGGTCCAAGCACCAGGAGCATCGCATTATCGTCCACTCGGAGCGGAGGTCATGTCAAGTCTCGCTATTGCACGAAAGCCCACGCTGGAAGGCTAGCCTGCGCGGTTGTATACCGATCGCTTTGGTCGGTAGCAAGCAGAAGAAATGATAACCCACATTTTCTTGTCCGCGCTCTTAGCGGGTCAATATCTCGATGCGCCGACGACGCGCAGGATAAGTTACGTGTCAGCAGTGTCAATCATCGTGAGCAAGACGATCAGAAGCATGCGTTTCTACCAGAGGAGAAACCGCCCAGCAACGAATCACCACCTCAAGCAGCTGTGATAGCGGACACCAAGCCACCAGAAGCGTCGCACCCTGCAGAGATGGATGTGGCTGCCTCGCCTTCTCTGACCTCGTGCTCGGCGAGCACAACTGGCGAGAGAAGCAAGAGTACCGCAAATAGCGCCTCACCCTCAGCAACTGTTCTTGAACGTTTCCGCAGTACTTCATCCTCTCTACCTTTGTTCGACGGACTGACATCCTCCACCTCGGTCTCCACAGCGCTCTCGTCCATCTCGTTGCATACGCGTACGCTCCTCACACAACTCCGGACCAAACTCTCGCACCTCTCGTCGCAATACAACATGCACACAGGCTACACAGCGATCGAAGAGCTGAAGCATCGAATTGGCACTCTGGAGACCTCGCTCGAAGCTGCGCGCACGCTAGCGTCCACTGCCAAGAAGACATACCTGATGGCGGTACAGGAACGGAGTGCAAGCCAGCGCGAAACCAATGATTTGCTCTCTCGCAAGAATTCGTGGAGCGAAACCGATCTTTCGCGGTACACCGAGTTGCTGCGAAAGGAGCACGCCTTGAGCCGACACGAGAGCGAGGCGGAAAAGGAGCTCGAGCGCAGTGAAGCCGAGGTGCAGGCGAGCTTCGATCAGCTGATGAAGGCGGTCCTGGTGAGGTATCATGAGGAGCAAGTGTGGTCGGATCGCATGCGCGGCATGAGCACATATGCCAGTCTTGTGGTCGCCGGTCTCAACGCCTTTCTGTTCATCCTTGCTATCTTGCTCGTCGAGCCTTACAAGAGGAAAAAGCTGGCAGAGACCTTCGAGAAGAGGCTCGTCGCCGCAGAGCACGAGTCGAGACGCTTGATCTTGGATAGCGTCGATGGATTCCGCAGTGAGTTGAGTGTGGTGCTGGCGGGCAAGCCGGCCAAGCCGGTAAACGAGGTCGAGACCGAGGTGCCATCGCTCATCCCACCAGTAGCAGAGCACCAAGTGACGCAAGTACCGCCAGTCGTCGAACCAGAGACCCCACCTACAGCTACTCTCAAGCAACGACATGTTCGTCAGGATGAAGAACGGCTCGTGTTCGCGTCCACCGTCGGCGTGGTCGTCGGCGCGGCATTGTCCCTCTTCATTAGCGCATGTTGGGCTTAGTTGGCCAATCTACCCAACACGTTCTAGCATCACGCCATACCGAATCATAGAAAGCATTGAAAATGGACAAACGGCCAAACAAACGTGCCAGAAGCAAATCAGAGTGAGCAAAAGTGACAGTGCGTGTGTATGGGCATAGGAAAAGCGATCAGAAGATGACATCTTCGTCCTTGCCACCAGAGAGCAGATCCTTGCCGCCCTGATCTTGGTCGTTCTCCGCCGGCGTTGCGGTCGGGCTGGCACCCTTCTTCTTCTTCTTTTTGTTCTTCTTCTTAGCAGCACCCGTAGCGGAAGCAGCCGTGGCATCCTTGCTTTCTTCTTCGGCGTCCTTGGCCTCCTCGGAGGCGTCACCTTCCGCCTCGTCCTGCTCATCTTGCTCGTCTTGCGCTTCTTGCGCGTCTTGCTCGGCCTCTTGTTCGTCCTGATCATCTTTTTCTTGCTTCTTACGCTGCCTATCGCCAGCTTCGGCCTTCTCCTTTTTCTTGGCTTGTACCTTTTTCAAACGGAAGAACTCTTCTCGATCCGCCTCGTCCAACTCACTGACGATATAACTGATCGTGTTCTCCAACCTGGGGATGATGACGTGCTCGATGGCATTCACCCTACGGTTGGTCATCCTGATGACCTCGTCGAGAATCACGAATGCTGTCTGCAAGCTCGCAAGTTCGACCAACACCTTTAAAGCCTGAGTATACACTTCGCGTGCCTTGCTGACCTGCTGACCACCACGGCTGAGACCGGTGAGGGCGAATTCGGCACCGCTACCCTGTGTGCCGTTCGACTTGTCCTTGATGTCCGCCTCAAACGCAGGCAGGATGACACCGGAGACGTTTTCCTGCTTTGCACGGACTCGGAAGCTGGCCGACTTGACCGACTCCTGTACGATATACCCGATATCGCCGGTAGCGTACTGCACCTCGGCGAGGCTGAACGACGCCTGCTGCATCACTCTGCCCATCTTGCGTTTAGCTTCATCGATCTTGTGCGTGATGGTGCGGAACCGTTTGGTCAGCGCGTCCGCCTTCTTTTTCAGCAGCGAGTGACCGGTTTGCGCACCCTTGAGACGCGTTTTGGCGGAACCGAGCGCTTGGCGCGTGGGGAAGACCGACTCTCGTTGACCTTTGCCTGACGACATGGTGCTCTGGCTGTGACAAAACGAGTGCCAGTCGATATGGTGTGCAAACGAGGTGAGACAACGTGGACGTAACGAGTCCAGATGATTCGTGATTGTTTGCGGTGGATCGTGTGTGGGATAAGCAAGCCAGTCTGTGAGTCAGTCGCTCGCTTTCGTGTTTGCGCGCTGTGCCTCTAGCCTGATGATATCGTCAATCACGAATCGCGAATTTTGCACAAATCTTAGGAGCTTGGACCATGCACTCACTCACTTACTTGCAGCTAACTTGATCCAGATTAACTCCTGAGATACTCGTGGCTGCTATCCGATGCGAACACCCCCTCCCACCCCGATCGAGTGAATCGGGAGATGCTCCGCGGTCGAGTCGCGTCGTTTTTGGCCGCTCTACAGAACAAGTCGTGAGCTGAGCGGTCGAGTGGTGAGGAGCATGTGGATTCTTGTCGTGCCAACCCATCAACAGCCTTGCTAGATCCCCAGAAGGCTATCACCGACTGCGCAGCCTTGAAAAGCATCTCACATTGGCAAGAGCGGCCGAGCGCTCACACGTTGGCTCCACGATCGACTGTAGCTCTGTATACCCATGCGCACGAACGCCGCGAGTGCCAACCTAACATCTACTCTATCGGCCTCCACCTCCTCCACGGCAGCCTCGGCGCAACACTCGCCAAACTGCACTAGACGTGGGTCTGCAAACATAGACAGCGATCATGGACGACGATATGGAACTAGACGATGAGCAGGAACACCTGGACGAACCGATCGACGAGCCCGAGTACGAGCAAGACGATGCGGAGCAGGACGACGACGGTGACGATGACATGGATGAAGAAGAAGCAGAAGCAGAAGCGGATGGCGACGATGACGATCTTGACTCTGGCGGTGATTCGGATGATCGCGATGATGCATCCACTGCATCTCGTAATCGAGCTTATCGAGCGTCTACGGTCGATGAGACGCTTTCCGCCGCCATGTACCTTCGCAAAGTGCACGCACGACGTTTGCTGTTCCGCCCCGCGCCCGAATGCATCTCCACTACGCACGGGTATCAGATCGAACCCATGGCTGCTGCTCCACATTCGGCCCAGATCCACGCACTCGCGCTTTCTCTCGATGGCCAGACCCTCCTCACCGGCGGCTCGGACGGCTACGTTCGCAAATACGACCTCCACGCCACCATGAACGGCCGTACCATGCTCACCCAAAACGTCCGACACGGTTTCGTCGAAGGCATCACCCGCGGCGGTACACTCACCGCGTTTTGGCCGCATGAAGAACACCTTCCCATTTCCTCCTCGTCAACCTCCTCCCTCAACCCCCCCACCGGTTCGGAAAAGGACCGTCTCGTCGGCATCATCCACAGCCTAGCCCTTCAGCAAGATTCGCTCTGGGGATTGAGCGGCTCTGAATCAGGCAACATCCATCTATATGGTGTCAGACATGAACCAGGCGTCACACGCCATGTCTTTAGGAAACACAAAGGTGCCGTCTCGGCATTAGCGATCCTGGCGGATGAAAAGAGCATGTTGTCCGGTGGCTGGGACAGAGGCGTGTACCAGTGGGATTTGAACACGGGAAGCGTGGTGAGGGAGTTGCCCGGTCATGCGGGGCAGATCTCAAGTTTGAGCTTCAGACCTTTGGGTGACGCGGTACGAGGAGAGCAGCAGAGCGAACGCGTCAATGTGGCGATCCACCCGGAGGCGTTGGGAAATGGCGCGGTTCACGTCGACGAGGATGAGGAGGACAAGGCAAGGAACGAAACCGTCGCAGGCGGCGAGTCGGAGCAAGCAGCAAATCACAATGGCGATGAGGCCAGTGTGACAGCAAACGGAGACCGACCAGCCACAAACGAAAAGATGGGCCAGCAGAAGGATGAGGATGCGCCGACAGCACTATCAACGGCCACATCCGGTACGGCGCGAGATGCCACGGGTGCAGATGAGTCGAATGACAAGCCTTCCAGGAACATCAAGTCTACAACGTCGGAAGACAAGGTGACCACAGATGAGAAGTCAACAGATACCGACCACAACAGCAACAACAAGCCAGATGCCTCTTCCTCTGCAACTGACATCGAGAGCGCTGCCATTCAAGCCTCTTCAAAGGATTCATCGGCTACCGATTCCGCACCGACAGTCGACACGGAGATTGTTTCAAAGGCTGCCACATCTGACCCTGCCAAGCCATCCAACATCACCGGCGACGATCCCACCGAAGAAGAGCTAGCGTTCGAAGCCGAACTGAATGCGAGCTTGGGTATGGCGCTTGACGGCAGCAGCGGCGCAACCAAAGCGGATGGTTCGAGACCCGACAGCATTGGTGCGGAGCTGAGCGGTACGACGGCCGGAGGACTGATGGTCGCTGGTGCCGATCAGGATTTCGACAAGGATGATGGTGACGATGATCTTTTCGGTGGTGATACGCCGCCTGTAGCTGTGTCCAAGGACAGTGATGGTGCGCTTACAGTCAAGAGCGAACCAAATGGCGCCACGGCCAATGACAGCGACGGAGATGATTCCTTGTTTGGAGATGGCGATGAGGACGCCGATGGTGATGCGGATGCGGACGGAGACGCTGAGGCGGATGCGGATGGTGATGCGGATGCGGATGCAGATGCGGATGCGGATGTGGATGCGGATGCGGATGCGGATGCGGACGACGACGGCGAGCGTGATGCAGAAGACGGCTCATCGGATGAAGATATGCCGTTGGCGGGGCGGTCGATGGTCAGAAACGTTTCTCCGCAAACCAATCCTTTGATTGCAAGCACGGCATCGCCGTCGCTTTCGGCGGCTGTGTTGCCGCCATCTTGCAGTACAACTCAAGCCGCGGCTACTGAGGTCGTCGAGGTTGACGCAAAGTCGTCAACTTCAAAAGCGGAAAGCGCAGTACCGAAAAGGGCACTCCCCAAGCCAGCATTTGGAGGATTCAGCATGGCGTCGTCCTTCGATGCACCGCTTACGACGTTTAGCCAGGATGTGATGCTATCCAGCTCGCTATCTGGCCAAGTGATCTTATGGGATTTGCGGTGTCGCAACTACACGTCGGCAGACGGTGGCGCACGAGGTGTGCACTCTCTTGCTCTACCCAGCAAAGTACCGCCATGGTGTCAGTCGGCCATCTTCAATTCGACGGGCGATAAAGTGTATGTAGGTAGACGCAACGAAACGGTGGACGAATGGGATCTTCGCATGCCTTCAGCACGCTATACTCGATCACTTCGCCTTCCATCCGGGTCGGGACCTGTGTATTCGCTGGCGCCCATGCCAAATCGACGCCACATTGTCTGTGGTAGCTACGACAATCTTCGATTGTGGGATACGCAGTTCCAACCTGGTCCCAGTCTCACGCCCGAGTTCAAGGTGCCGTTCAAAATCATCGCAGGACACCATGGTGCAAGTCTCTCACATGTACTCGTCGATCGTAGCTGCAAATTCTTGATCTCCGCCAGCGGCGACAGGGGCTGGATGGGCTCCAGTACCGAAGCGGTCATCGTGCATGATATCAAGCCCATCACATAGTGCACAAACACGAACCTACTCGTACGATCGCATCATCATGCATAGACACGCGCGTCAAACCAATACACGGGCGATCAACAGAAACAGCTGCTGTTTAGGCATAAACGAATGGGATGGCAGTAGTGACAATACAATGTGCGTGAGACGCTCGACAATAAACAAAAGTGGTGATTGTGTAGACATTCGTGATTGGTTTGGCTCGTTGCTCGTGGCATTTCGCAGCGGATGTGCAATCGACATTCCAGATTACACCTCGACAATGTCGCTCTTCTTGGGCTTCAACGCATCGCCGTCGCGAATCTGCTTGCCCTGCGCGTGGATCTGCCTGACGCCTTGGTCGCGCAAGATGCCGAGGCCCGACTCGGCCCTGGCGAGCTCCAAGACGTCGTCGAGCGGAACTAGACCGTCGTGATCGACGTCGAGCTTGTCGACAATCTTCTCAATCACCTCGTCCTCGGGCTTGTGCTTGATCAGACGCAGAGCTTGCTCGAGGTCGTCAACCGAGATCTTGCCTGTGTGAGAGGCCTCGATGAGGTGCATGCGCGAGCCGACGTCTCGGTCGTACTCTTCGAGCTGGTTATCGATCTTTTCGAGCATCGATTTGATGCGCTTGGTCATGCTGCGTGCGGATGAGCTCGTGGGGGCGGAGCTCGAGTCGGTCTTGTCGGCATCTGTAACCGAGGAAGAAGAAGAAGTGTCGGCACTGGAGCTAGCCGAGGTCGCGGATGACGCCTTGTCTTCTGCGGCGGTAGCTTCAGAACCGCTGACTTCCTCGATGAGCTGTCGCAGCTCTTCGCGCTCCTTGAGCACCGACGACTTTGCACTGAGGATGCTGAGCGCCTCGCCGAGCTCGGTGAGCTGCTCGTTGGTCATGCGCGGATCCTCAAGCGCCGAATCGGTCTCCTTCTTGGGGAGCAAGGAACGTGCCTCTTCCTCCTCGCGTGCGAGACGTGCCTTTTCGGCATTGCGTCGTTCCTTGTCGGCTTCGCGCGCAGCGGCTTCCTCTTGCTCCTGCTCGGCTTCATCCTCGATAAGCTCCTCCTGTTGCTGGAGCACTTCGAGGCGCTGCTTGTTGGTGGCACCCTCGCTGTTGACGCTGAGCTCGGCTTCGTTGACGAGGTTGTCGGGCAAGCTGCTGAGCGTCAGCTCGAGACTGCGAAGATGCGACTGGGCGTTCATGTCGTTGTTGCCGGCAGCGACATAGTTGAAGGCCTTGCTTAGTACGAGCAGAGTACCGCTGATCTTGTTGCGGACGTGCAAGTCAATCCACTGCTGTAGCTCCTGACGCAGACGGTCCTCGGAGAGGTTGGTGGTCTGAATGCCTCGGTTCTGGCAAGCACTGACGAGCTCGGCTTGCGAGAGGTTATCAACGCCTTCGTGGCCAATGACAATATCGTCCTGGCGAATACGGTTGAGCTTGTGTCGAATCTGGTAGCGAAGGTAGTTGTCGGTGCCAAAGGCGTGGATCTGCATGTAGCGGCAGACACTGACCAGCTGAGGACGGGTGAGGTTGTCGAGCGTCAGGTCGTCTTCGAAGAGCTGCGCGACCTTGATGATGTCTTGGTTACTAGGCGACTCGCCGGTGGATCGCACCTTGCGGAAAAACTCTTTGAACTCTTCCGAGGTCTTGACCTTGTCGGTAGCCTGGAGGCCGCCTTCCTTGATAGTCTCTTGAAGGAACTTGGCCATTTCGAGACGCACCTTGATGAGGCCTCTGCGCTTCTCCTCAACCGAGAACTTGCTCTCAAACGTGCTGGGAAGCATGTTGGGGAAGATCTTGATAGCTACTGGCAGCAAAAGCTCTCCGGCTGGGATAACAATGAAGGGGATAAACGGGATGAGACGCAAGAGATCGGCAAACGTGCGCTTGAGCTGACGCTTTTCTCTGCGTGTGAGGCTGTAGCCGAGCATGAGTCTGCGCAGGAGACGCGAGGAGATCTTGACTTCCTTGGCAAGCAGTTTGGAGCCGTGCCAGTAGTGAAGCGCCTCTTCTTTGACCTTTGCCCAGATGCGGGTGGTGAGCGGACCCTTTGGCGTTTTGGCGTCGACAAGCTCTTTTTCTTTGGGCTTTTGCTCTGCGAGCATGGTCTGCGAGGCGGAGGTCTGGTTAGCGGGTGAGCCTAGCTCGGCTGCCGTGTTCGTGGAGGCAGGCAGTGGGCTAATGGAAACGGGCGCTTTGGGAGGAGCGCCGGCAGACTGGCCCTGGTAGCTCGAGGAGGCGGTGGAGTTGGCATCTTTGGATAACGTGGCGGGAGGAGCATAGATGTGGCTGTTGGACGATGACGAAGTGGATGAGTGCTGCTGGGTCTCTGTGGAGTGATAACGGACGAATCGGCGGTGGAGGAGTGCTTGCGTCTGTTCGACCTTGCGTCTTTGATGGTAGTGCTTTGTGATAGCGGTGGAAAAGTGCGAGGAAGCGGGTTTGAGACCAGGCACAAAGATGTGAAGAACGTCGGACTGGTTGGCGGGACGCAAGGCAGGCCTCGCTCGAGCTGCGACGGCGAGCGAGCCACTAGCCCAGGCAAAGCTCTTGACAGCAAGGTATGAGCAGCTGGAAGACGACATGTCGGAGAAAGCGGCCTTTGCGATGCTCAGATGAGGCGGCGTGTCACGTTAAAGCAGCTATGATGAAAGCAAAGGCGAAAGCGAAGACGCAGGGAACAAGGATCGTCAAGTGAATGAGACCCGGTGCTGGAGCCGTGCAAGAAGCTACGGTGGCTATGGCGATCACCCGAGTGAGTAGTCAAGAGAGAGAGAGAGCGCGCAAAAAGAAGGTAGATGTCGAACCCAGAGAATCAAAATGCGCAAAGGCGGAAAGGTGGGAGAAGGTGAAAGGACAAAGAGAAGCGAGAGTCACAGAGTGGAGGGTGTGAGGCAAGCATACGTTGAAAAACTTGAAAGGGTTGAGGGGATTCACGTCTGTGTCAGTGTTGAGTGTTTGGCTGCGCACGGAACCGGAAGAATGAGGAAAGCTTTCAGAGCCGAGTCGTGAACACATGCCGAGTTCCATCAACTTAGGCTGCCAGCACTGCCAGCACTGCCGACATCGCCTTGGAACAGCACAGATTACAGCTATGTGCTCGCTACTGCTTTGCTATTCGGCACTCAGCGGCCGAATCGTGACATTCGTGATTGCGACTGCAGCGTGCACTCTCCGCTCACCCTACTTGACAGCAGCGGAGCACATCCGAAACCGAGCCAAACGAGCAAGGACCCCAAAGGAACCCACCCCATTTTTCTTCTTAACACGCCACTCACCACTCGCTCGTTTCTGTCACTTTGCAAAAATTTCTCGACAAAGCTAACCTCACGCCTTGTTTAAACGAAAGCAAAGAATAATAAAAGTAAATTATTAACATAACCCTTCTTCCATTCGTGATTCGTGATTCACGACGATCACGATTGTGATTCGAGATGATTCGTGATTCGTACGCTTCGTGTTTCATTCTAGGCGTCGCATGGTTGCGCGCAAAGAACCACGAACGCTCCGTGGCTGTCCTCACGCCTGTCGTGAGTTCGGATAGGCTATGTTACGTTTAGGCCGCGAAACAGTCACGATTGGTGAGTGTAGCACGTCTGTGAGTCTCGCTAACTATTCACGATTCAAAATGCAATCGTGAGTTCCGCATTCGGTGCTGAACTAGTCGTGAGTTATATGACGCCCGGTTTCTCTCGTCCGGCAAATTGTGCTCAAGCCGTGAGAGGCACTGGTCCTTCAGGGTCACGAGGGTTTGAGAAGCAATGTTACGTTGTCAGTTCCAACAAGTCGGTATTTTGCCTCCGAGTCGTGAGTCGTGAACCTATCGTGACTTTGAGTGAGTCGTAAGTGTTGGTGTGGAGGCGGCTCAGCTGCTCGCTCGAACCAAAAACGTGAAAGCGTACAGCTTGGTACGACTTGCCATCAGTCGTAACCACAGCCTCGACCTTGAGTTGACGAGACGCATGCTAGTCAGCTGGGCCATACGGATCCCCAAACCCAGTCTCGGATCTTTGCTTGTTACGCGCGCCATGAGCAGCCGCCCGGAATACATTGACATCGGCGTCAACCTCACCGACCCCGTCTTTCGCGGCAACTACCACGCCAAGCAGGCGCATGAGGACGATTTTGACACTGTTCGCTCTCGAGCTCTCAACGCCGGTGTTGTCTCGCAGATCGTCACCGGTGGTAACCTGGCCGAGTCTCACCAAGCGCTTGCACTTGCACGCTCGTACCATGGATTCTATTCTACCGTAGGATGCCATCCTACACGAACGTCAGAGATCGAGTCGTACTTGCACGGAGCTGATGCGTATCTGGGCGAGATCAAGAAAGTCATCCTCTCGGATCGCGACTCAGGTGGTGCAAAGGTTGTCGCGGTCGGAGAATGCGGCTTGGACTACGATCGCTTGCACTTTTCGCCCGCCGATGTACAGAAAAAGCACTTTGAATCCCAATTGTCGCTCGCAGCGCACGTTCAACTGCCACTCTTCTTGCACTCGAGAGCTGCACATCGTGACTTTGTCGACATTCTACAGCCACACATGCACGTTATCCATGCGGCACTAGTAGAAAAGAACCCCGAACAGCACAAAGACGATCCAGACGCAAAACGTGTCGGTGTAGTTCACAGCTTTACCGGCACCGTCGACGAAGCCAAGGAATTGCTTGGTTTGGGCCTGTTTATCGGTATCAACGGATGCTCGCTCAAGACGCAAGAGAATCTCGATGTGCTCCATCACATTCCGCTCTCAAGGCTTATGCTCGAAACCGATGCACCCTGGTGCGATCCCCGCTCTACACATGCTTCCCACTCGCACATTCACACCTTCAAACAGACGCACCCGGATCTGCACGCTCTCTATCAACCCACGTCAGTGAAAAAGGAAAAGTGGAAGCCAGACTCGATGGTCAAAGGTCGCAACGAGCCGTGCGCTATAGGCCTAGTCGCTGCTACTGTCGCCAGTGTCAAACGCGTTCCCATCCAACAAGTCGCTCATGCAGCCATGTACAATACCCGCTGGCTCTTCTCTCTCTAACCTAGCAGTTCAAGACGCTAAACAGCGGTCGGGATACGTGGCCGACCTTGAACGCTTCATGACTGCCTACATGCACATGTTCCCAGACCGCTGCCAAGCCAATCTCTTTAGCGCCGAAACTCAGAGCTCCTCTTACGCGCACGAGCAGCAACCTACTAAGCCTTGGTCCGGCCTGCATCTCTCATCCTGACGATTTAGTGAACGACCCTGCTCCTCCTCAGCCACCAGCATCTGCTATCTTGATCCCACGATCGCCTCTGTACGGTGCCCCTGCAACAGCCACTTCAACTCCTCCCGCTTCCTCACTCCACAGAGGAGCCGCCAGCTACAATCACGAATTCCATAGATCAAAGCGCTCCCGTAGGCTCCTGTAGCAGAAGAGCCTCTTTGGCCTGTGTAAGACAGATCATGGCTTTCGAGAGCCCTGTACCCAAACCATCGCGGCCACGTGTGCCCTTGAGCAGGACTTGACCGGCTTGAGGGAATCGGCAATCGTCTAATCGCCTCCTTCCTTCTGCATCGGCTTCTGTATCGGCTTCTGCATCGGGAGAGTGGAGTCAGCTTCTGGGGTCACTAAGATGTTCTTTTCCAATGTAAGAGTCAGATCCTCACGCAGCAATCATGAATCTAGTTGACACGCCAAGACCGATCGCAGCACTACGAAAGGTGTGAAAGGCTGATGATAATTGTCCGAGGAATGCACGTGAGCCGAAAGCAAGGTTCTAAGTAGTTAAGCAGAACACGAAAGAAAGCGTCATTGCAATGCTGCCAATCCACTAGGACGAGTTGAGCTCTCCAATCACCTCTTCGTGCAAAGCTTGTGTGGGCAGCATCTGAGGAGGGTTAAACCTCTGCCACATGAGGGGTTTCGGGCTACCGTCGTACGAATAGAGCAGTAAAGAATACATGGGCGTGTTAAAGTGCGTGTCCAGGTGGATCTCAAAGCCCTGCATGTTTTCGACCTGGTCGTACGACTGCACGTAGTTGGAGTTTTCGGCACACCGATCCGATACCTGCTGACGGCCATCACCTTTGAAGATGTTGAGCGTGAGCGTATTGTTGTTGTTGAGAATGTAGGTCCCGTGCTGCCAGATGAGTTGTGCCGAGACGCAGTTTGGCTTGGCTGGATTGGTGTTATACAGATACAGCGCCTGTTCCCAGTAGCCGTCGTTGGTGAAGCTGTACGACTGCCCTGCGGTGGCAGGGTAGATGAACGAGTTGTTGACCGGGTCGTAGAAGTTAAGACCTGTGAGGACGTCACCGGAGCCCGTGCTCCATGTGCCTTGCAGGGATGTGACGTTGTTGGGCATGCCAATGCCGTACGTCTGCGCAGAGACGCCTGCGAGCAAGCTCGCAACCGCGAGTATTGAGGAGATCAACAGCCTCAACATGGTTGATCTGTAGCACGTGTTCCGTGTGATTTGTTTCTAGTCGCTTTAGTGACAAATGGGTGTGGCGCTGGGAACAGCAAGGTCACGATGGAAGAGCAGCGGTGGGCGACAAAGAGGATTTTCAAGTAGCTTTGTCGGAACGAGGCTCGAGCTGTTTGGTGAATGAATGTCCGATCAGCGTGAATCAAAGCAGTACCTGCTTGGTCGATGCTAGGGTGTCCAATTGTACAAGGGTGCGTCGACAGGCGAGTGGAGCAAGTTGGTGAACGTTGGAGAGGAAGAGAGAGAGGATGAAGTGGATAAGGTGGAAAGCCGAGAAAGGGTGTATCTTGGTGAGGGAGTTGGTGATCAAAGAAACCAAATGAAGTCGTTTGTGCGAGTGTGTGTATGTAGAGAGAGAGAGAGAGAGAAAAGAGAGAATATGCTGGCCAGATTGGCTACGCAGGCGATAGAAGCCTTTCTAGTCAACACAGCCGTACGGACCGAAACGATCGTGCCATTCGTGATTCACGATAATCGTGAATGTGATTGTGCATGTTGCACTCACTGCCTGCTGACTTGCAAGTCTTGAGTGGAAATTACGAGTTACGAGTTGCAGTTGTGAGTATTGCCAGCATCAAACTCCACCAGACACGAGAGCGGCCAGACAACAGGAATACAGGTGGAATTTTTGTATTCAAAAGCGTGTGTTGGCGTGCCGAGCTTGTGACTGATTCGCATCTCTTAAAATGCAAGCGGATCTCATGTCGGTTCAGCCCGCCGGTGTGAGCCCTCGGAAACGCGACGCAAGCCGCCGTGTGATGATGCTGCTGCATCGCAAGCCGCAAAGCTGTCAAATGTAATTCAAATCACAAGTGAGTTGTTCATCTGACTTTGTATTCATGTATGATATTATCAATAATATTTCAATTTCAGTTGGATCTTGACGCTTGGCTGTCTAGCCAAAGCCAGCTTGAACCCCTATCTGCATTCACGATCCGTGGTTTTCACTCACGAATTTACAGTGTGTGAGTCGTGAGTGCACATCCATTCATTCATCATCAAGTTATTGCGATCACAATTCACAATCCGGATCGTTATCTTGACATGGGCAGAGAGACACCAGAGCAAGCAAGTTGGTCAGCCTGCAAAGACAGTTACAGTAAGTGTAATGTTTGCATAGCTACTCCAGAGTAGCCCAGCCGACGATCTAAGCACAGCGTCATCTCGTATGCACTCAATGGCGTCTGTCAACGAAAGCCTTCTAGCACCGCTTCGCATTGAAACCAACAGCGCTCCGTTCTTGGCTCTTGGGTAATACTATCCGCTTCTTTGATGAGCGAGTCGTTTATCAACGATGGCTCCGCGTCGGAAAAGTCGATCCGTAGACCAGCACAACGAGGTACACGTCTAAGAGACGAGGCAACCGATCGCACCGAACTCGAATCGGATGCTGTGTACCCAGTTTGTCGGCTGTGCTTGGCTCTCAGTAGATTACGGCTGAGTAGCCCTCCTTCCTTGGGCTCACGAGACCGACGTCTAGGACCGAGTTTGCCGTCATGTGCTGCGACACAAGCTGCTGGAACCTGATTGATGACCTCGTTCGTCGCACCTTGGTAATGGATATCTGGCTCCTGCCCATCTTCACAGCTTGGAGCGACTTCTCGAGACGATTCTATCGCTGCGTCGTGCGAGTCGTGGCCATACACTGTCGATGACCCGAGCGAGGATCCAGTACGGCTCGTCTCGATGCTGTGCAATCCATGATTTAGCCAAGACGATTGGACCGAATGCTCGCTGCTACACTTTGCGAGCCAGCCTTCTGCAACTGATGCCGCTTGGCTGCAACCGAAACGCCAAGGCTTGTCTGCGACTGATGCAGGTCGACTGTCATCCGAGACAGAACTCATGCTCGACTCGCCGAACTGCTCCGAGGCGCTATCCTCGGGCCAAGAATCTGCCACAGAAGAGCACGATTCGCGTGCCGACTTGTTCTTGAGCCACTTTGCCTCCTGGCCTTGCAACGGGCTCGGTGGCGCTCTCTTGTGCAACAAAGTAGCGCTACCAAGCTTTGGTAGTAAGATGCTTGTGTCTACCGAGTCGCAAACAAGATCCACGTCATCCGATGTCGTCGCATCGGGCTCGCACAAAGAATCCAGATCAAAGTCGAGGTGAGGACGCGCCGACCATCCGGGACACCGAAAGGAGAGGGGCGCGCTAAGAAACACATGAGTCTTTGTTGGCGTCAAGGGTGATCCGAAGAAGGCTTCGAGGCGTTGCTCACTGACAAGCAAGCGAACCAGCTTGCGCTCCCAATTGCTGCTAGTTTTCATCCTGGCTGCATCACGCTTCTTTCCAGACTCTTCCGATAAAAGTTGAGCTAGATGCGTTTCGGCCTCTTCGACACTGCCATTTACATCGGAATCGACCAGATCTCGAATGTCGTCATCGGTGATGCTGCACCTGCCTAAGCACTGGATGAGATCGAGCACGAAAACATGGCGAGGCATGGTAGCACTCGAGCCCAGTACGACCAGCAGCCTGAGATCTTTCGAGGTGCTGCTGCGTTGTGTTGGTGGATACGGGCGACTTGAGGGTCCCTCGCCTTTGTTGTCAGCTAGCCAACTCAGATGCTGCGCTGCATCTTGCACAAGTCGTCCAAGATGATCTAGCTTACGCAGTAGCTTATCCTCTTTTCGTGTGCGGTTCGAGCTACCAGAGGATCGGCGTCGTGTTACAGAGCGAGCACCGCACAAATTGGACTCCTTTCTCTTGCGCAACTGGTTGATGGGTTCGGGGAGCTGTCCTTTAGCAAAGAGCAGATAATGCAACAGTGACTCGATGAGATTTGCAGTGAGCTGATGACAGTGTCCGAACATTTGAGCCTTGCTGAGGTCGGCGTTGCTATCGCGTAAAGCATGCAAGATGCGAGTTCGCTGATTGGGACTACTATCGTGGGCATGCGCCAACAAACGTCCATTGTGTTCGTGGGCTAGTTGCAAGGTCATGTTGGAGCCCAAGTTTAGCGACGGTACGTCAAGCCGGCAAGAGTGGCTGCATCTCGATCCTCCGCGTCGCAGCCTTTGACGTCGAGCACCATCTGGCTGCTCTTGATGCGACGACATTCCCTTTTTGCGTCGGATTTTGGCAAACAGAGCTATTTCGCCCAAACGATTGCTATGATGAGAACATCCCGAGAAGGCAACAATCGTAGCTGGAGAATGTACAGAGCGTGTCGCTGTAGAGTTGGTCAACGTCCAGACTCCAGCGTTGTGTCGGCAAGTTTGGTGTATGTGGTCGCTGTCGCTGTGTAAAGAGGACGTTGCGAGTACGTGCAAGTGCTAAGCTAAGCTAAGCAAACCTCACCCAACTTTTGCCAAAGAGCGAAAGGGGGGCAACACAAATACGCGCTCTGCTGTCATCACGTGATACTCGTGACTGTGGTGAAAGAGCCACAGACGATGGGCACACCGCCAGCTTGGTAGTTACGTCGATCTTACACGCTAGAATGGAAGAAACTTCGTATTGAAAAGTAACACACAATCACGAATCACGAATCACGAATCACGAATCATGACTCACGACTCGCGCTCTCAAAGCATTCGCCAGAGCCTCACGCCTCACGCCTCACGCCTTGAACGAGGATGAATACAAACTAACTTATTCGTGATTCGGAATTCACCGATTTACGATTCGAATGAATTTCAAATGGTACAGCCCACCACGACTCGTGACGGATCAGACGCGAACGCAAAACCGCACAGGAAGAACACAAAAGCGTAACCCCAGCCAGAGAATCATGAATCGTGAATAGAATAAGAGAGACAGCACAACGCACAAAGCTTTCCAGAGGCGCCAAGCACAGGCCATTCACAATTCCTAATATTCTCCAACATAACTTGCCGTTAAGTTAGCAGAGAGACACGTCTGCACACTCACAACTCTGTGACTTGTCGGGACGTGGCAGTTAGACAGCCCAACTCTGTGACTTTGGTGAATCAAGCAGAGCTAAGCAGGCACGAAGCGATTCGTGATTAGACGAATACCATCTCTTCCAAAGATCGCACACACACCACACACATACATCCTTGCAAGTCAACATCTCCCTGTTACTTGCTCTTCGCCGTTCATCTCTCCTTTCTCCTTTCTCCTTTGTTCCTTTGTCATTCGTCACAAGCAGGTAGCTGGGTTTCCGCTGACGGCTGCTACTTCCAACGCCGTTCTGGCTCGGTTCACGACATCTGAGTGCATTCTGCAAGTCTAGCAACTTCGACTCCACCGTTTCTTCTTCTTCACAGAGCCGCTCGACTCTTTCGAGCAAGCATCTCGCCCAACATGCAGATGCTCACCAAGTTCGAGTCAAAATCCAACCGCGTAAAAGGCATAGCCTTCCACCCGCGCCTCCCGCTCCTCGCTTCATCCCTTCATAATGGCTCGATCCAGCTCTGGAATTACCAGACCGGTACCATCTACGACCGCCTCGAGGAGCACGATGGTCCAGTTCGTGGCATCTGTTTTCATCCTTCGCAGCCGCTGCTAGTCAGTGGTGGTGACGACTACAAGATCAAGGTGTGGAACCACAAGACGCGCAAATGTCTCTTCACTCTCAACGGCCACCTCGACTACGTACGCACCGTCTTCTTCCACCATGAACATCCTTGGATCCTCAGTGCCTCGGACGACCAAACCATTCGCATCTGGAATTGGCAAAGTCGTACGTGCATCTCCATTCTCACCGGTCACAACCACTACGTCATGTGCGCTCAGTTCCACCCCAAGGAGGACCTCATCGTCTCGGCTTCCATGGACCAGACTGTGCGCGTTTGGGACATCAGCGCTCTGCGCAAAAAGAACACCTCCGCTCAGCCCATGAGCATCGAAGAGCAGATCGCACGAGCCAACAGCGGCCAGGCTGATCTCTTTGGCAATACCGACGCCATGGTCAAGTACGTCCTCGAAGGCCACGACCGCGGCGTCAACTGGGCCTCGTTCCACCCCACTTTACCCCTCATCGTCTCGGCCGGTGACGATCGCCAAATTAAGCTGTGGAGAATGTCCGACACCAAAGCCTGGGAAGTCGACACCTGCCGCGGTCACTTCAACAATGTCTCTTGCGCACTCTTCCACCCTCGACACGAGCTCATCATCTCGGACGCAGAGGACAAGACCATCCGCGTCTGGGACATGGGCAAACGTACCGCCGTACAGACCTTCCGCAGAGAGAGCGACCGTTTCTGGGTGCTTACCGCCCATCCCACGCTCAACCTCTTTGCCGCCGGTCACGACAACGGTCTCATCGTCTTCAAGCTCGAGCGCGAGCGTCCAGCCTTCTCGGTGCACCAAAACACGCTCTACTACATTCGTGACAAGCAGGTCCGCTCGCTCGACTACAGCACCGGCGCCGATCACGCCCTCCTCACTGTTAAGCGTCTCGGCAACCAGTACGTGCCGCCTCGTACGCTCAGCTTCAACCCCGCAGAGCGTTCCGTGATCGTCACCTCGGTCAACGGCGATCAGGGTACCTTCGATGTGGCTCCCCTTCCTCGCGAGGCTGGAGGCGACCTGGCCGAGTCCTCGAGCGTCGGCAAGCGTGGTCAAGGCTCTAGCGCCATCTTTGTCGCTCGCAACCGTTTCGCCGTGCTCGACAAGGCCGCTCAGACCATCGAGATCCGCGACCTCAACAACACCGTCACCAAGACCATCACGCCTCCGCAGCCCACCAACGAGATCTTTTTCGGCGGCACCGCCAGCCTCATCCTCAGCACCGCCACTGGCGTCGTCCTCTACGACATCCAACAGCAAAAGACGCTTGCCGAGCTCACCAGTCCGCCCGTCAAATACGTCGTTTGGAGCATCGACGGCAGCATGGTCGCGCTGCTTAGCAAGCACACCATCACGCTCGCCGACAAGTTGTTTGCCTCGAGCAATCTCATTCACGAGACCATCCGCATCAAGAGCGCTGCTTGGGACGAAAGTGGCGTGCTTCTCTACAGCACCCTCAACCACATCAAGTACGCGCTTCCCCAGGGCGACAACGGCATCATCAAGACGCTCGAGCAGCCCGTCTACCTTACCCGTGTCAAGGGCAAGACCGTCTCATGCCTTGACCGTCTCGCCCGTCCTCAGAACATAACCATCGATCCCACCGAGTTTCGCTTCAAGCTCGCGCTCGTTCAGGGCAAGTACGATGACGTTCTCACCATCATCAAGAACAGCAACCTTGTCGGCCAGGCCATCATCGCCTTTTTGCAGAAGAAGGGCTACCCCGAAATCGCCCTCCATTTCGTCCAGGACAAGAGCACTCGCTTCGACCTCGCCATCGAGTGCGGCAATCTCGATGTTGCCTTGGAGACCGCCGAGTCGCTCAACGTCGATGAGGTGTGGAACCGACTGGCAACCGCTGCGCTTCGTCAGGGTAATCACAAGATTGTCGAGCGTGCCTACCAGCGAACCAAGAGTTTCGACAAGCTCAGCTTCCTCTACCTCATCACGGGAAACACAGACAAGCTTGCCAAGATGTCGGTCATTGCTGACAAGCGTGGCGACCATCTGAGCCGCTTCCACAACGCGCTCTACCTTGGCAACGCCGAAGCGCGCAGCAGTGTGCTTTCCGATGTTGGGTTGGAGGCGCTGGCTTATGCTGCTGCCAAGTCCAACGGGCTCGACGACCGCGCCGCTGCCATCGCTTCGCAAGCTGGCATGGAAGAGGAAGCCGCAGAGGTCGACCGACATCTCGATCTCGGCGAGGGAACATCCAAGCTGGCGCCTCCCACCGCTGTTTCGCAGGCATACCTTCACAATTGGCCCATCCTGAGTAGCGAGCAGAGCTACTTTGACCGTGCTCTCGTTGCCGGCAACGACGGTGGCCCCATCTTCAAGGACAACGCAATCAACGGCACCAAGACGCATGATATCGAGTCGTGGCTCGACGGCGAGGCACTGGAGCAGTCCGAGGAGGAAGAAGAAGAAGCCTTCGACGCTGCGCCTGAGGACTTTGGCGAGGCCGACGAGGCGTGGGATCTGGCCGAGGAAGAGGTCGCAATGCCGGAAGAGGAGGCTGCTGTTGTAGCCCCGCTTCAAGAGACGTTGGAAGGATTGGCTGCCGGAAGCTCTGAAGCCGAACACTGGCTGCGCAATTCGCCAGTTGCTGCCGACCATGCCGCAGCAGGCTCGTTCGAGACAGCAATGACGTTGCTCTCGAGGCAGGCAGGTATTGTCGACTTCGCCCCGCTCAAGGCGCTGTTCCTCTCGTCGTACCTGGCTGCACGCAGCTACCTTCCCGCTGCGCCGAGCGCCGGTCCCATCGAGGTGCATCTACGACGCAATAACGAAGCAAGCGACGGAAAGGTGACGAAAGCGCACCCTACCTCGCCGCGTTCTGTCAAAGCGTTTGCCTCTGGCGATCTGCAGGATGGCTACCGTGCCGTCAGCGCCAACAAGCTTGCCGAGGCTGAGACCATCTTCCGTCGCCTGTTGCATCAGCTTGTGCTGACGCCAGCGTCTACCGAAGCAGAGGCGACCGAGATTCAAGACTTGATTGTGCTCTGCCGAGAGTACATTCTCGGTGTTTCGATCGAGCTCAGCCGTCGTAAGCTTGCTACCGCCGAGCCAGACAATGTCGCTCGTAACCTCGAGCTTGCCGCGCTGTTCACCCACACCCAGCTGCAGCCGCAGCATCAGACATTGGCGCTCCGCAGCGCCATGACCGAAGCTCGCAAAGTCAACAACTATGCGATGGCAGCGAGCTTTGCCAAGCGACTCATGGATCTATCGCCTGCTCCTGCTGTGGCTCAAAAGGCGCAACAGATCATCTCGTTGGCCGAGCGCAGCCCTCGCGACGCTGTTGACGTGCCTGGCTACGACCCTCTCGAGCAGAACTTTGTCATATGCGCAGGTAGCTTCCGTCTGATCACTGCTACAGGTGCTGGCTCGGTGACAGACCCACTCACAGGCGCTCGATATCTGCCCGAATTCAAGGGCACGCTCTGCAAGATCACACAGATTTCCGAGGTGGGAAAGCTCGCTTCGGGCCTGCGCAGCTTTGCCACGTAGACCACAACTTCCGTGTCCAGATGCCGTCATTTCGGTGCCATCGCAAAGGATGTCGCCGTCCATGTAAATATACAGTGTAACATGCGCTTGATTATGCCAATGCACCACTTTGCTATGCTTTTGCTGTTTGTGTCTGGTCCAAGGCCGTAGGTGGGATATTCGTGATTCACGATTGGTTTGTGTGAAAGTTAGTTTATGTTTGTTCTCAGGGTCCGGCTAAATTCGCGATGCGGTGCGGTGCGGTGCGTGTGTGCTTTCAATCGTGAATTACGGATGTGTTTCCTCCACTCCAACACCTGAGCATTTAGCAGGAGCAACCGTTTGAACCTGACCATCATCAGTGGCCGCCGGATTGCCGCTGCTCAGCTGGGGTCATCGCATCGCTTTCGTCCGGCAATCGTCCTTGTGGAAAGACCTTTGATTGCCGGTTCACCTGTTATGCTGTTTAGGGGAAGCCAAGATCGTTCGGCAGCATGTCATTCCTACCGTCGTTTTCCTCCCTCGGCGCGTCTGCTGCTTCCCCTTCTTCGTCATCATCACACGTCACATTTAAGCCAGCCTCGCTTTCCTACTTCACGATCTTTTGCCCCGCGCTTAGACCCCCCAACAAGCGAGCCAGCGAACCGCCAAATCAAGATGCATCCCATACTTCTACCAGCGCGGACCAAGAAGCACGAGAGACAGCACGCGAAGCTTCGCAGATCCTCTTCTACACCAGTAGAGCTCGTGCTGCTCTCAAAGATCGAATGTTGCGACAAATCGGCGTAGCAAAAGGTATGGTCGAGTTCTGCAATATGGTCTCAAAACCTAACGGTAGTGGACCAGCCGAAGTGCAGAGCAACGGCAAAGGTCGATCGTGGAACGTTCACTCGAGTAAACGCCGCATGTTGCTTGTCGAGGTTGAGCCGGGGATATGGGTACATGCAAGCATTGATCTTCCCTACAGTATAAGATCGCCACCATCAGTTGCAGAGTCAAACGCCAAGCTAAGCATGGACCACCACGATGCGCTGCTACCAGACGCTTGGCTAGAAGAAAGCATTCGACGCGCATGGGCAGACTGGGTACTGCTCAATGGATGTCCTGCCCACGTATTGTCGCAAAAGGCAGGCAGAGCAGGCTTGGAGAGGTCGCTGGAAAAGTACTTCTCGGTTTGGGCATGGAGCTGGGATCTCGAGCTAGCGACCAACGCAGATGTGGTTGAGCAGCCAAGTTTGTTCACCGAATGTATCGAGGGCTTTCCGGTGGTTCCTCGAGCCCCTCGGAGCAAGTTGATACAGCTGATGGGGTCAGATACGGCGAAGAAGCTGAAAAGCGGAAAGCACGGGGAGCGGGATGTGGTGGTGCTGTCCGATACTTTGATCCTGTGGCCACCCACCGACGCTGGTTGTCTCGAGTCGGAAGACGAAGAAGAGGGAGATGACGATTCAAGATCTGCTCTCAGCCGAACCAAGGCGAACACCAAGCCAAACGATTCTTCTCCGTCACAGCAGGTCATTGATCCGCAAACAAAAGCTGAGCTACTTCGACGGGTAGTCAGCCACCTTACAGGACTCGAACGGGAACGAGATCTGATTCGCGCCGCCTCGGTCTCGAACACCAGCGATGCACGCAAACGCGGAACTTCTGGGGCGATACGAGAACGCGCCAGTACTAACATGAACAAACGAGACATGCGCAACGGTCTGCTCTCTGCTGGCGGCGCCAACAAAAAGCGCGTCGTCTCTTCGCCTACCGTGCAACAACGTGTGACAAGCGCATCGGGCTTCACTTCTTCCACCTCGGAAGACTCGACAAAATGGTCGAATTGGGGAAGCATTTTTAGTGGTCTAGGGAAGCTCGGACTTCGTGGCAACGCTGATACTTCAATGCAGAGCGATACGGATAGTAAAGCGGCTGCAGATGGGATGCCGAAGGATGATCCTGAGGTTGCGGACCTTTCGATTGTCACCTCTGAACACATTGAAGCTGATACGAGCGTTGCTGAAGCAGCAGCGCCTTGCTCTTCCTCGCCGGTAGAAGCGCCTAGCAATGGCAAAGATGCGAGTGCGGGAGAAGGGCGAGAGTCATCGAGTCCATTGCACCTGTTTCAACAGAGATTGAAGGACGCTATACCCATACAAGAGGCAGGAGGCAAGATGTGGAATGGCGCCGAACTGGTTGTCCGTGGCGTCAGCGCTTCGCTTGGGCTAACGAAAGCATCGACTGGTAGCGTGCAGCAGGACCAGGCCGATACGTCGGTCCAGAACACCCTGTCTAATCCTGCACAGGATGCAGACGTCTCTGATACGGACCGCTTCGCGGATGCGTCGTTCGATACGAACGGAGCGGAAGCAGACGCCAGCGTGGTAACCAAAGTGTCGATCTTGGAGCCTGAGGTGGATGTCAGCCAATTGGCAGAGGCTTTAGGTGTCGACCAAGATGCAGCCATGACAGCGAGACAAGTGATGCCAGCGATGCAACCAGCGAACAATTCGGGAGCTGATTCGTCGGTCGATGACAAGGAGGCTGGTCAGCAGAAAGGGCAAGCGTTGAAGCTGGACACACATTCGGTACCGACTGAGTCATCAGAAAGCGGCGCCATCTCGCCTGCAAACGAGACACATGCCTCGGACGCCGCATCGATCCGCACAAGTGCGAGCGCTAAAGCATTTCCATCGATCTCGGTGACTTCGGCGGCGTGGTACAACACGAAAGCTCTGCGATCTGATGCAGCAGCAGCCTCTCCAAAGCTGGCTACTGCTGCTTGCATCGTGCACAGCGCCTTCGAAAAGCCAAATGCCGACTGTAAGGATACACCTGAGCCGGTGGATACGTCGCTCAGTGGTGCGTCGGTGCAATCGGAGCACCACGACTTTGAGCTGGATGGGTGGGGCTACGAGCAACCGCAGGCTTTCCAGAGTTTTCGATGCTATGTTGGAGAGAGTGATGTGACTATCTCGTATGAGAGTCTGGCGCTGCTGCAGAAAGATCCATTCGAGTGTGACGAATATCGGGTTTCGTTCACCACACGACGCTTGCTGACGTTGGTGCTGATCGAGCGAGTGCCCTCAACCACTGGGCCGACACTAGCTGCACCGGAATCGGATCCTGTTGATGCACTCGAAGACGCGTGGCAAGTGCTGCGTCGAACACAGCGCATTCTCAACGACTACGACCGCATTGCCAAAAGAAAAGGGCAAGACGAGGATCCGGCGGTTCGATTTCTGCACCTGGATGGACCGACGTTGACCGTACAGTCTTCGCTCGAGGACGCAGCGAACAAGATGGAGCCGGACGTTCAAGTAGTAGCCGATGCACACTGCGTATCAGCGATGGAACTCATGCGTCGTCACGGAGTGGTAGAAACGTTTTCGCGCTCGAGCAACGGTAAGACGTGGACCGCGAGTCGACAGGGCACCGCCAAGACCAAGGGGCCACAGAATCAGACATACATGGTGTTGGCGGGCAAGAAGATCAGCATCGTTGACTGCGATACCGAGCTCAGGAAGTTGGCAAATCAGTATCCTAGTTTTGGTATATGAGACGACGTGTGGTGCAGTCATCGTTGCCAATGCATTCACAACTGTCAAAAGGTATCACGGATGCTACAAATGGATCGTGCATGTCTCAAGTCGTCAGCCACGAGTGTCTGGGAATCGTGAGTCCCTACTTTGGAAATTGTGAATCGTGAATCGTGAATCGTGAATGGCTGATGGCCATCCGAAGCAGAGTTGGGATGATGGCTTAACACGTCGTATCTAAAAAAGTCGGTCTGGACCCTGAAGGGGGAAGCGGAAGAAAGGGCAACATCGGATTTGCCGGTCCATGTGGTGCAAGCCACCTCGGTCGGTGTGTGGCTGGCTGATCGACGCTGTTGATTCGCAGCATCAGTCACGAGTGCATTGGTGATTCTGGCTGGAAACTCTTGTTAAGGAAACGTGCTGAACCCACATGCCTGGCGCAAGTGGCAAACAAGCAACCAACTCGTGACTGGATGTGGTGCGGCAAAGGACGACTAGAATCGGATAGAAACGGCGACGACAATCACTGAATCACAGAATAGATGTGATAAGAAAGATCTCTCCACCTACCATTAGAGGCAGTTGAGATTACTAAAAGAGGCAAGCGTGAAGGCTGCTAAGTTAATCGTGAATGCGCGGTGCACTCGAAAAGAAAAACGCGCGGCTGCGCCGATTTCGCTTTTGGTCGAGCGCTCGGTGTGAGAACTCGGCTGACACCTCTTGAGACTGAAAAGCGGATAAAGCCGCCTGCTACAACGTAAATGTGGCGAGACTGTCCAGGCTTGTGTCGCTGACGAATGAGAAACGTGCTGTTATGTCAAGTATTGTGGTTCTTCTGTAATACGTGCTGCCCTGGTCTGCAAATTGTGAAAAGTGCAAGTCGGCTCAGGCACGAGTAGATCGCCCACCAAAGGCATTCGTGATTCTTGTGCCATGCCCGCTGTTCATACAAGATTCGCGTTGGTTGGAAGCTTTCGAAGCGCCGCGTTATCTTGGAATTAAGGTGATACTAACTTATAGCACTGCGACTGCAGCTTAGTGTCGGATATCTGCACTCCGGCCAGTTGCGCACAGAGTGAGAGGTAAATTTATTATCAAATTCTGCCCGGCATTCACGATTCACGATTGGATGCACGACAATGCACAACAGCACAGAGTCACCAGACAGAGTGACAGTCGGAAGGGTCTTTATGTTTTCGATTTGGCTTTCAAAGCCATAGAAACACGAGCCGGATATAGCCACAGCGTGGGGCTGTTCTTATCCTGCTGCAGCTCTTACGCGCCATTCGTGATTCACGATTCACAATTCACGATTGCAACTGAGCAAATCGTGAATCTAGTGATACGATGAGCAGTCACGAGTGCCGGTGTAAACGTTTCCTGAAGCGTGGGAATGAGCAGACCGTAGAGATAGCCCACAAAAACAATCACAAATTTTGTTCTGGAATTGTACGCTCAAGATCAACCAGCTCCTTCTACTCATTTTGCCACCATCATCATCACGGACCTGCCGCAAAAGCCAAGACGCAAACGCTAGCAGCAAGTACTCGCAACGAATAAAGTCGAGTCGCGGTCAACCTCTTCCGCTCGTCCGTATTCCAAAGGCTGGCTGTACCCAGCGTGCGTGTCAGTCAGGTCGCCATCGCCAGATAGCATTCGTCGGGCCCTCCAGAGCCATTCGGATCTTCCGTCTGGCATCGCACGCAAACAATGATGGCTCCTTCGCTCCTCGTCCGATCGCGCGTCGTCGCTTCTCGGTCTATCCGAAGCACGCCACTCGCCGCGACTTTGCGTCTTACCCTAGGCTCCAACGCTCGTCTTTACACGGTCGCTGCCGCTCCAGCAGCTGTGCGCGCACAACGCCGTGGCCTCGCCACGCTGAGCTCTACCGAGAATGCGCCCGAGCTGGGCGCTCGCCACGTCGCCAAGTCTATCTTTGCTCCTCTCGATACCTTTGAGTCTCGCCATATCGGCCCTCGCGATCACGACTCGGCCAAAATGCTCGAGGCGCTCGGTTACTCGGAGATGGAGCAGCTCATAGCTGACACTGTCTCGCCTAGCGTCCGTCTCGCTCAAGACGCTTCCTTCTACGACCAGATCAAGCCTCTCTCCGAGAGCGAGCTCGCTCAGCGCGCAGAGACAATCGCAAAGATGAACCGTCCCTTCAAGAGCCTCATCGGTATGGGCTACCAGAACACGCTCGTGCCTCCCGTCATCCTCCGCAACGTCCTTGAAAACCCCGCCTGGTACACGAGCTACACTCCTTACCAGCCCGAAATCTCCCAGGGCCGTCTGGAGTCGCTTATCAACTTCCAGACCATGGTCAAGTCACTCACCGGTCTCGACCTCGCCAACGCCTCGCTTCTCGACGAAGGCACCGCCGCTGCCGAGGCCATGATTCTCGCTTATGGTCAAACAAAGAGCAAGAGAAAGACCTTCCTCGTCGATCGTGGGGTTCTACCCCAGACCCTCGCTGTGCTTCGTCAGCGAGCCAAGGGTTTCGGCATCAATGTGGTCGCCACCGATCTCCGTACTCCAGAAGGCCACCGTCTGCCCCCTGCCGATCAGATTCCACGCGACGATATCATCGGTGCCCTTGTTCAGTACCCTGACGTCGACGGACGCATCACCGACTGGGAAGCGCTTGCAAACGAGATCAAGGGTTTCGGAGGTATGGTGATTGCTGCCACCGATCTGCTTGCGCTTACCATGATCAAGCCTCCCGGTGAGTGGGGCGCCGACATTGCTCTTGGAAACGCTGCTCGCTTCGGAGTGCCTCCTGGTTTCGGTGGTCCTCACGCCGCCTTCTTTGCGGTTCGTGACTCGATCAAGCGCAAGATCCCCGGTCGTCTCGTAGGTCTCAGCAAGGACGCTCGCGGTGGGCCCGCCTACCGACTCGCTCTTCAGACGCGAGAGCAGCACATTCGCCGTGAGAAGGCCACCTCCAACATCTGCACTGCCCAGGCGCTTCTCGCCAACATGTCGGCCATGTACGCCGTCTACCACGGCCCCGATGGACTGCGTAAGATCGCTGCTAAGACGCATGCGCTTACCCGTCTGCTCAAGCACGAGCTCACCGAGCTCGGCGTCCGCGTTGTCAATCGCGACGGTGCCTTTTTCGACACGCTCACCATCGACCTCAGCAAGGCCGGTATCGGTGCGGTACGCATTCATGAGGAGGCCAAGAAAGCCGAGATCAACCTGCGCAGGATCAGCGACACCCGAATCGGCATCACACTCGACGAGACAGTCAGCATCGAGGAGCTTACCGACGTGCTCAACGTCTTTGCCTATGCCCTCAAGCCCGCCAAGACTGGCGAGGTGCCCTACAAGCCTGCGGACCTGATCGAGATTGCCTCTCGTATCGGCCTGGACGCTGCCTCCACCGAGACGCTGACCATCTCGACGCCTGTCAAGGTCCGTCCCAACAACGCAACTGCTGAATCGTCGGATCTGCCGCCCGTCCCCGACTTTGCTCGTACCTCGAAATTCCTCCAGCAGCCCGTCTTCTCGGCGCACCGCAGCGAAACACAGATGCTCCGCTACATTCACTCACTTCAGGCCAAGGATCTATCGCTCGTACACGCCATGATCCCGCTTGGATCGTGCACGATGAAGCTCAACTCGACCTCTAGCATGATGCTCATCTCCAAGCCCGAATTTTCGCAGCTTCACCCGTTTGCTCCCGAAGACCAAGCTCAGGGCTATGACGTTCTTATCCGAGAACTTGAGCGTGACCTTTGCCTGATCACCGGCTTTCCCGCTGTTTCGCTGCAGCCCAACTCGGGTGCACAGGGTGAGTTTGCCGGTCTTTCGGTCATCCGTGCCTATCACGAGTCCAAGGGTCAAGGCAAGCGCGACGTTTGCCTGATTCCCACTTCGGCTCATGGTACCAACCCCGCATCGGCGATCATGGCTGGTATGCGAGTCGTGCCTGTCAAGACCAAGCCTGACGGCTCGATCGATCTTGAGGACCTTCGAGCGAAAGCCGAACTGCACAAAAACGAGCTGGCGGCCACGATGATCACCGAGCCGGCTACCACCGGATGCTACTTTAAGGATATCCAAGAGGCTTTCAAGGTTGTCCACGATAACGGCGGTCAGGTGTACTTGGATGGTGCCAACCTGCAGGCGCAAGTGGCGCTCACCAACCCGGCCATCATGGGTGCCGATGTGACCCACTTGAACCTGCACAAGACCTTCTCAATTCCACACGGTGGTGGAGGACCTGGTGTGGGACCGATCTGCGTCGCCGAGCACCTGGCACCCTTCTTGCCTGGTCACCCTCTTGCCTCTACGGGTGGCGAGATGGCGATCAACCCGATCTCTGCTGCTCCTTGGGGATCGGCTTCGATTCTCACGATTGCGTGGGCTTACATCAAGATGCTCGGATGGGGAGGACTCAAAAAGTCGACCGAGACGGCGTTGCTCGCCGCCAACTATGTCGCACACCGACTCAAGGATCATTACAAGCTCAAGTACACAGGCGACCGCGGGCGTGTCGCGCACGAGCTGCTGATCGACGTGGCCGAATTCGAAGACGTTGGGCTCAAGGTGATGGACTTTGCCAAGCGTCTGATTGACTATGGCTTCCATCCACCCACGTGTTCGTGGCCTATCTCGACGGGTTTGCTGATCGAGATCACCGAGTCCGAGTCGCTGCAGGAGATCGATAGGTTGATCGAGGCGTTTATTTCGATTCGTCATGAGGTCGAGGAGATCCGTGCGGGCAAGCAGCCAAAGGACAACAATTTGCTCAAGAATGCTCCGCACACCATGCAGGCGGTCACGGAGGACAAGTGGGAGCGACCGTACAGCAGGGAGCGCGCCGTCTTCCCGGTAAACGAGCTCAGGCAGAACAAGTTCTGGCCTCCCGTAGCCAGGATCGATGATGCGTTTGGCGATCGCGTCCTTGTATGCGAGTGTGGAGGTGTAGAAGACTATGTCAACTGAGTTTGGCGTTTTCGCTTTTGGCCTCATTGCTTTGGCCGTTTCGTGCTGGCAGACGTACCTCAACCGTACCTGCTCTAGACACGCTGGTCTTTTCGCTTGACACGAATCTCATGATCGGCTTGCCGGCTTTCCCTGCTCTGAACCGGCGTCGCTCTTCCTTTATAGCAATGGGTTTCAACAGGTGTATTCTCGATTGTGTTGACGTGAATCTATACATGCTCCGATAGTAGCTGCTGGACGTGCTGCGTGCGCCAAGATTGTGCGGCACTGAGTTGGTGCGCTGACTGGCGGACTGGCGGACTGGTGAAGGTGACTTGGTGGCTTGGAGACGCAGTGTGAGCGCACTTTGTCGCTGGGTTGGTCGGCACGCGGCACGCGGCACGCTTGGTGGTCAGAGATGCGAAGACTGCGAAGATGGACAAGATTGAGAAGAGGGGGTGGATGGATTTGAGGTTGGACTACAAGTTAGAGGAGGGGGTCGAGGATGAATTCGAGGGCGGAGCAGGGGTAGTCGATGGAAAAGTTGTTGAGGACGTGTGGGTGAAGGACGCCGATGTGGCCTAGGACGTGATCGGTGTGGGAGGGGAGCGAGGATTCGAGGTCATGCTTGATGGTGTCGAGAGCATGCGCGTGGTGCGTTGCAGAGCCAGGGTTGTACGTGGTTGCCGGTAGACGGACGTGGATCGTGGCGGCTCGACCGGGTAGGAATGTGGGGTTATCGACGTCTTGCTGGATCCAGTAGCCTTTATCGGCTACGGTCGAGCAGGCTGGGATGCGCGCAATGTCCAAGCTCAACATCAACCGGTCCAACAGGCCGTGCACCACCTCGAAACTCGCCGTCTTGTCGCAGTACACGGCTCCGACATGTCGCTGATTGCGAGCACACCGCTCGAGCTCGTCGGCATCCTTCAAGGCAATATCCGAGACTTCAAACGTTCGCAATGGCAACGCGTGCTTGCGGTTCTCTCGCACCGTCTTGAGGAGCCCCGGCAAAAGGCTCGTTCGAACCACTTGATATTCGGCCGTCTTGGGATTCTCGAGCACAATCGCACTTGTGCCATCATCTTTGCGCTTCAACCAGCCAAAGTTCTCATCGTGCGAACACAGGATGAGCGGAAGCACCTCGATCCACCCGGAATACGCACATTCGCGTCGAACAATGTCGGCCAGCTTGTTGATCGGCAGAGGAGCAGCAACCGTGTTGGTCGCAGGGAACGTCTTGGGCAGATTGTCGAAGCCGAACGCCACCGCGACGTCTTCCATGAGATCGCACTCGTGCAGAATATCCGGTCGTGTCGGAGGAACATCTACGATGAGCTTCTCAGTGGGAGCGTCCGCATCTACCGTGGCCGAGTGACCCATTTTTTTCAAATACTCGATCATCTGTTGCGGAGAAAGCTGCAGACCGGTGCATCGGTTGATGTAGTCGACCGAAGCCGGCAAGCGCACGTTGCTCAGATCCGGCGTCACCTTAACCTTGCCATCCGGGTATACTACTTTGACAGGCTCCACAGTGAACGGCTCTGCACAGTACTGGGAGAACATGGCGACGATGATGTTGATCACAATGCCCAGCTTGGTTTCGTCAATCGCGGTGGTGTCGATAAAGACGTTTTTCGTATCGAGCGTGATCTTGCTGTGGTTCGAGTTGATGATCGGCGGCATCGAGAGAACCTGTCGGTTGGAATCGTAGATGATCGGATACACTGGGCTGTCACGGATGATGTGCAGGTAGCGCGACAGGTGCTTATCCGACTCGTACAGCTCCATCAGCTGGCTAGCGTCGTACTCTTGCTCCTTGTTGAGTGGTGCAAACTTGATGTGCTTGGGCGGAAGCGCCTCGTACGAGAAGGGAGCCGAGATGGTATCCAAGTCGTGCGTACCGATAGCGACCAGTGTCCTACGACGAGCTAGGTTTTGATGCAGCTTGTCCTGCAGATCGATAAAGTGGGCGTAGCTCTCCGCAGTGAAGCTCACGTTTCTCAACACGGCGCCGGCAAAGTATGGTCGGATGCGCGCTACGTCTTTGCTGAGTTTGATCTCGATCATGTTTTCCGGCTGGCTGAGCTTGATTTGAGGCTGAGCAATGTTGCCTAGGAACACGTTGAGCGCACGCGAGATCCCTTCGTGGCAGAGAAGATCGTACCTGTTGGCGGGGATGTCGATCTTGAGCTGAGCACGCTCGCCCAGTCCAGCTTTGGCCACTTCTTCAGTGGTGTCATCGTCGAGTTCGATACCGAATTGAAAGCACAGTTCGTCGAACTCCTGCGTTGTATACGTGCGCCCAAGCGCCTTGTAAAAGTGCTCCTTGTCGACGCCAACGGTAGGCATGGTTGCGAGTTGCGAGTCGGAATTGCGGCTACTCTGCACGCGCGAAAGAGTCGTTGAAACAGCTGATGAAAGCGCAACTGAATCCAGTCGCGAGACGTCGGTCAAGACCGGGTTGAGATGATCTAGGTCAACAAGATGGTGAGTAAGCCGTCAGTGTTGCTTAAGTGTGTGATGGAAGAGCAAGCGCTTTTGGAAGCTGCTGCTTTGGCTTTGTGCTTTGGCATTTTTCCACTTTTTGTGGCAGCGTGTCGACTCACGACTCGTAACTGACTTGACCCACACTCCCCAGACCAAACCACTGCGCGCTGCCAAACTTGCTTTTTTCCTCTCATGTCTGGCTCTCAGATCTTCTTAAAGCTCAATTTGCACTTGTCTCGCACGAAAGAAGTGAAGAAGAAAAAAAAACACTTTTGTGTTTGATACTCGCGACTCCTTGACTCATACTCGAATCTAACGCCTCGGGTTGCCCCACGGCTGGCCGGACCAGTCGTGAGTTGTGAGAAACTTGTCAAGGCAAAAAAAACACACTTTCATCGACTCTTCGGGTTGAGCTAGAACATGTTTCTCATGCGCAGCTATGATCGCTGTTCGGTGACGCTGACACGAAAGACGGAACGTGGTCGATGATGGTGCGCTAGCCACGCTCGATTACGAAAAGCGAGGCGGATACGAGTCGCCACCTCCAGTGGATCCTGGATAGTACAGATCTTGGCCAGCTCCAAATCCAAATCGATCACCATGCGCGTTTCCAGGCTGAGGCGTCATACGCTGCTGCTGTGATTGCTGCAAAGGCGACGGCGAGTACGAGCTTTGATAATGCTGCAGGGGCTGGTAAGGCTGCTGCAAATGGGCCCCGCCGAAACCGTGGAGGTTGAACGGATCGGGCGTCGTGTTACTGTAGACCTCTGCAAAACGGCTGTGTTGCTGCTGCTGCTGCAGCAAATGCCCAGCGTTTTGCCAGTGTGGCTGCTGCTGGTACGCCTGATGCTGCTGATGTTGCAATGCGTGTTGGTCCAGCTCCGAGGTGGAAGTGTGCGATCGGCTTGCATACTGTTGCAGGTGAGGCGGCAGGTTCGATACGCCCCCGCCAAACTCGGACGCGTTGGGCGGTGCCCAGATGGAGCTGATCGGCGCTCCGTTTGCAAGTAAATGGCTGCTTGCTCCTGAGCCCAGGTAATTGCCGCCATGGCCTGCTCCTACCTGCCCGATCCCCTTCTGTGTTGAAGGCATGGGAAGAAAGCCATCTTGGGGATTCGCAGAAGCGCCGTGCATTGAGGAGGAAGGATGGGAGCTGGAAGCCAACAATTGGCTCGAGCCTGATCCCGACGGTGACTGCGACGCGAGCGGATATGCGGAGAATAAGTGGCGAGCCAGATCATCGTTGCTATGGTACGTCTTGTGCTTAACTTGCGACGGCACCAGCAGCCGTTCGGCTCCTGTCTTGGCACCAGTCTCGGTCGTGGCGCCATTCTCTCGCACATGGATACTACGCATCGACTCCTCGATCCCGTCAACATCCGTGTCCCCGCTTGGCTTCGATGCATGATCCATCGCAGCACGCATAGCCGCCTCGACTGGATCATCGATCGACACTGGTCGGACCGTCTGTGTCGTAGAAGCACCCGCGCTGGCCGAAGCGCTATTGCCTGCAGTTGTCGTCGACCTCTGTCGCTCAAAGACAAACACGTTGTTGATATCGTCAAAATGGATCGGGCTTGCGTCCGACTCGGCAATCACCTTGGCGTCAATCATCAGGTCGGCAATGCGCATCAGCTGCTCCTCGTTCGGATGCACTTGGCTCGGTCTGACCGTTTCCATGTTGGCACACGCCTCGCCCATCCCGACGTTGACCGTGGTGCCACCGGGGATGGTCGACTTAGTAGCTTTGCGCGTAGGTGCAAAGCCTCGCATGTCCAAGTCCTCCTCTAGACAGAGTGCTGGCGCACCAACCGAGCCCACCTTGCCAATGTTGGGTAGAGACTCGAACGGGAAAGCATAACGAAGGCTGTTGATCAGGTCGACATACTGCGACCAGCATCGGTCCGTCGAAGACAGCGTACTTGCGTAAGCGACGTGATGCTGATCCGGTCGCTCAGAAGCCGGCAGCACCTCCATATCCGAGCGCACCACGTCAGGATCCGTGTCACCGTATCGTTGTATGGCGTCTCGAGCTCGCTTTTCGATGCGCTGCAAGTACTCGAGATGCGTCTTGGTCCACTTTGTCACAATGCGCAGCGCCGGTAGCGTCCTTCGCACGACAGCCGTCAAATTACGTGTGGGAGCTGACGGCCCATCTGCCTGCCGAAGCGCTGTCGCAAGTTCGCCATGGGCTTCCAGGGCCTGTCGAGTTTCGAGCGTGTCTGTTGCCGTCAGCTCACTGAAAACGCCAAGTACGTGTGCTGTGACCAGGAACTCGACACAACGACTCGTTTCGGGCGACGGTGCGCGTTTCTTGGACGAACGCTCGCCACGAACCGCCCTTGGACGATGTCGATCTTCGGAACCGTCGGAAGGCGGCCGTGGCGATTCTCTTCTGCTAGAGAAGGTAGGAGCACCGCGCCAGAGCCGTGTCGTCCACGATGCGCAAAGTGCAATTACGAGAAACTGCACGATCTGATCGGCACGCAGAGCTCGTGCACGGATCAATGTGGAGAAAGTGGCGAGCACTGAACTGGATAGGTACGTGATGTGTTCGAGATGACTGCGTTGGTAGAATAAGCCGTGCAGCACAATCACCTGTTCGGTCCATGCTTCGGTCAGCTGCTGAGCCTGCTCTAGGCTGTTGGAAAGCTGCGTTACCAGCTGCGCATCGCGCGCTCGATGGTCTTTGGCTGCATCCCAGTGTATGTCACCGCCATCGTCGGATCGTGCCGCCTCTTTTAGGTATGTGGAAGTAGGCTTTGACAGAAGCTTCTCGAGATTGATCTTGGCTTTGACGAAAGGCGTCTTGACGCAAAGCGCTCGGTAATAGTAGTAGAGCGCAGAAAAAGTGTCGGCATTGTATAGCGATACTACAGCAAGCTGGTTGGACGGCTGGCCTTGATCTGGCAAGATGAGGCGCGATTGTTCGTAAAAGGCACGCGCACGGCTGAAGTCGTGTTTGGGCGAGCTTTTGCCGGTTTTGGCGCCGGGTATGCCAATGTCGTTATCGCGTGACGACATTTCGCGGTATCTGGCTAGATCGCCGCAAAAGACGAGGAATTTGTGAAGCAGCATGGTGAGGTGGATGCGCTTGGCTGGTAGTAAAGCAGCTTGAGACAGACTCTCGTCTGGCTCGTTGGTCTGACGTGTGGCACGCGATGCGTACGAATCGGGCGGCATCGAGGATGAAACGGATTCATCGGCGTCCTTGTCGGCGTCGATGCCGAGCACTTCGAGGCTTGATCGTGCTTCATCAAGAGAAAAGAGTCGGACAAGCCTGCCGACCAACTCATGCCAGAACAGCTCCTCGTCGAGCAAGAAAGTGCGGTATTCCGACTTGGCACGCGCTACATCTGGAGCGGACTTTGCCCGTCGCGATGGTGGCTGAACAGCAGGGTCAATGGCCTTCTGTGCAGCTGAGATGTAGGAGCGGTAGGCAGTGATGAGGTTGTAGCAAGTGTCGGACCATATGTATGCATCCACCGACTGCGCCTCGCGAGTAAAGGTGCACGTGAAGAGCAGGTTGAGCCAAGTGTTGCGGACATTTTTGCGGGCAAAGTCAACTTCTGGATGCAACAACTTTGCGCTCGCATCTTTTGGATGCATTCGACCGGCTCGAGAGGTGTTGGTGGTGTTGCCAGATGATGAAGAGTGAGCAAAACTCTTTTTGACCAGGCGCTCGAGCTCTGCCTTCTGCCTGCGCCCTTGTTCAAGCAGCATAGCGGCGCGCTGGTCCCTCTGTGACATGGCTGTAGTCGGTGAAGTAGTCATTTACCGTTAGTAGAGCGTGTTTCAATGCTAGTGATTTTGGTGAGGCAAAGCAAATCAAGACGCTGAGGTTGTGATGCTGGCCGATCACGGATGTCGTCTGGTCGCAGTCTGACCACGGACCGCACCCGGTAGTCGCGTATGAGGTCGCTTCTGCACAGCGCAGCTCGAGTTCAGATTAAAGGTAAGCAGCAAGTCTCGAGTTCAGACCATGATACCGAGCCACAGTTGAAACGAATCGTGAGAGGGTGACGAGGGGGATGGATGTGGATGAGAGACAAGATGAGGAGATGCTGAATTTTTTGTAAACACTCACGACTGGCCTCTCTGTGCGGCGTGTGGACGACTCACTCGCCAATCGTGAATCAGGAATTTAAGCGAAGTTCTAAAAATTGTGAATTGTGAATTGCTCCTTTCTGAGTGGGATTCGCGATTCGTGATTCTTGCTTGATTCACCAATTCACGATTCCGCGCACAGTCAAGAGAGACGGCAGCATTCCCAGATCCGCTCAGACCATCGATCTGAGGGATGCAACTTGATCGCACTGCCCCTTGTCTTCAACATGAGAGCTTTGCAAAGAGAGAGAGTACCACTTGCATTTGAAAGAGGGGGTGAAGAATGGGTCGTATTCACGATCTGCCTGCAAGTTTTAACAGCAACTGTGTGATTCTCTTTCTTGGATCGCATATCAGAACCAACTCACACTCGTGACTGACGACTGAAACGGAGGAGCACACGGACATACAGTCACGAGTACATCCTCGAGCGAAATTCACGATTGACACACAGGATGTCTTTACGCTTCTGTCCAGGTGCGACTCGTGACTGGATGGTGTTCTCAATCCAATAGCCGGTCACAACAAGCAATCGTGAACCACAAATGATACTGTACAGTACATGTAGGAAAAAAAAAAAAAAAAAAACAAGAAAATCTGTAGTAATAATCGTGAATCGCATATCACGAATATTAATGTTATAATCGACAAGAGCGGACAAGCAGATCCCGTTCTATCACGTCTAACAAGTGGACTTTTGCAGCCTTCATTTCGACCGTAATTTGCAATTTGCAGCATCGATTTCGGTGCTCTGTCGGTAAATCACGAATCACAAATTTCAGTCACGAGTCTGTGAGTCTCGAACTTAGTATGGAAAGTGGAGGCTAACGTACACGTTACCACATACAGCCATGCCGTGCCGTTGACGGTTGACATATTCGTGATTCGTGATTGTTTGATTCTGCTCGCTCGGTTCACAATGTCTCAGCTGAGCAGCAAAAGACGATCTATGTCAGGAACGGCGCACCACTCGTCCCATCTCTGACGGTTCTTCTGAATCGGTGAAAGTCATTTGCGGGCTTGGGCAATCTTCTGCGATCTCTTGCTTGACAACGGACAGCTCGCATCAGTTGTTCGGTTGTACAAATTTAGCACTGCATTCGGCGTCGCGCACGAGCCTTGATGGCTTCGCGAAGATCTGCAAGAGCCTCGGTAGGCAAGCGCCTCAGCTACCGAGAAGAGTCTGATCAAGACGACTCAACAGCTGATTTGACCGAAGACGAGTACCAGCAAGACCGAGCATCCACCAGCACAGACGATGGTGCGGTGGCTGAGGATGAACCCTCCGATGAGGCGAGCGAGGACAGCCAGGCTGGCAAGCGCAGGGCGGACGCTAAACGACGCAAGTTGAACTCTGTATCGGTGCCGATCAAACACACTGCAGCAAAGAGCGTCACCATCGGCAACGATTGGGCTCCAGGAGAAACTCGCGTGGTCGCCAAGCTGGTGGGTCCACCGCAAACCGGCCATGTTGCTCGCGGTGAACTCAGTCGCAACGTTCTCGACTTTCTCACCGACTTGCAGGCCAACAATGATAGAGACTGGTTTGCGCGCTATGATGCAGTGTACAGATACTGCTGGAAAAACTTTGGCGAGTTTGCCGACGCCGTGTTGAACGATATCATGGAACAGGTCGATGATACTGTCCCGTGGCTTCCAACAAAGGACCTTGTCTACCGTATCTACAGAGACGTGCGGTTCTCCAACGACAAGACGCCATACAAGACAAATATGATGGCCTCATTCTCTCGAGGTGGAAGAAAAGGTCCCTTTGCAGGATACCACGTCCTGATCAAGCCAGGTGGACAAAGCTTCTTTGCTGCAGGCCGATGGCAGCCGGAGCGAGAGGATTTGGCCATCATACGTCGAAATATCCTGAATGACACGCAGGAAGCTCGAGCGCTCAAGGCAGCAGTGAGCGAGCCGAGTTTTGTCAAGTGGTTCGGCGCGCCAAAAGGTTGTGCCAAGGCCAAGAGTAAGGCAAACGCCAAAGCGCAGACCGAGACACATCAACGCTGCAACCTGTGGGGAGGTGACGACCAACTCAAAGTTGCACCCAAGATCGAAGGCATAGACAAGAACCACAAAGACATTGACTGGTTGAAGCTGCGCAGTTTCTGCGTGATACACCAGTGAGTGGCAAGCGTAGCGATCTATACCGATACAGTCGGCAGCCATTCACGATTGACGGCTCAGCTTCCGAGAGATCAGTAACTAACAACTTTGCTCTCACTCTGACCTTTTCGCATGCTCGACGAATTTGAAATCCACCAGCTTTTCTGACACGCAAGTGTTGCGCAAAGACTTCCGTCAACGCTTGGTCGAAGCAGGCAAGGCGTCAGAGCCTCTCGTTCGAATGTAAGCTTTTAAGAACGGACTTCGTGTCAGTGCATAATCGGAATAGGCTTCCGACGACATTGACTCGACATCAGGCTTTCCGACCAGGGCTGGTGAGACTAGACGTCACATTGCGCCAGTCAAGACGGTCAGAGTAGCCGATCTACTTGATACTCACCCACTTTCTTTCTCTGCCATCTACCGACACAGCTTGAACTCGATGACCTCGCCAGACCCTCCTCCGCCGCCAGAAACCGAAGTTGAAGCAGAACAAGATCAAGACGATGAGCGAGGTCGGTTGTCCAGAGACCGAAATCGTGTTGATTTGCACCACGATGACGCGGACCAAGACGAATTGGTTCGCACTGATTCATTTGACTATGCCGATGATAACGATGACGCCAACCTCACCGACAGCCACAGCGAAGGAGCTGAAATATGACCAGATCTCTCTCTGTGCAGCTGCTAGATGACTCCTCGTCCATGTATACAAGCCTGGCCTTCTCGATGGTCGTGTATCGTCGATACACTTTTGCACCTTTCATTCCAAGTGACCGCCGTAGAATTCATGATTGTCACTTATCCGCGTGTACAGCATCGGCCGATGTGCAAGTTCGCCCACTCTACCAAGCAAAACCTATCAACTCGACGTTACTCTAGCCAAAATGAAAACGCTCTCTTGCCCGAATGATGCAGGGTCGTCCGAAGCGGTGGCACACATAACCGAGTTCAAGATGGATAATATTACATAGAGGAAACGCACAGCGGATTGTAGCTGCCGAGAGATGCTCGTGTGAAACGGTTACGAGAACGAGTAGCAGATACAGTTCAAAGCTGCACGATACGAGCGCCTTCTCGATCGACGACACGTACGGTAAAAGTGCCGAGATCCACGATGAAGCGCTGTTTGAGCTCGTTGATGCATCGTCGCAACAGGTCGAGACCTTCCTCGAGCGACATGTCTGGCCTGTGGTAGCGGTCGAGTGTCGACATGGCGAAGAAGGCGCCGTAGCCATGTGCGGCAAAAGGAACAGTGGCGAGCGTGCCGAGGTAGTCGATCCAGTATAGTGCGGGTTCAGAGTTTGGCAAGTCAAATCCACCAAGCAGATAATTCACCTGGTACGGGTTTCTCGAACGCAATGACTCTGCAAGCTGCTTGCGAATCCATGCGGCTGCCGACTTTGGTCTGAGCTCCACATGGTTTCTTCCAACGAGCGACGAGAGATGCAGAGCGCAAAGGCACGAGAGAGAGAGAGAGGCGGCAGGGGTCAGTTGATACTTGTTCGTCGATACGGATAAGCAGGCAGAATCGAGCAAAGCTTTAGCACAAGGACAGTGTCGGGGTATGATACTTACCTGATGCTGTACAGTCTGCTGTTGCGTTCGATCCACTCGGAAAATTGGAGCGTATCACCTGGTTCACCAGAGTATGCCATGACAAGATGGTCGCTGAGCACCTTTTGCTTGTCCACGTCCGTCTTCATCTTGACGATTGAACGCGCTGCATTCGAGTCCGACGCGATGATGGTATAGCCCTTGCCAGTAATTCCGAAGGAGCACTCCATCTTGAGCTATGGGTGGGGCTGAGAAGTGACGACAAGATGGCAGGAGGGCAAGAAACTGGTGCGAAACGATGCTAAATCGAACCTGCGGAGAAGCGTGTAGTTGCAAGTGCAAGACCGAAAAGTACGAGAGAGCAGGTAGCTGACCGAGGGAGGAATGGAAGAACCGCAAAGATCGGGTGGTGATGCTGCGGATCGTGTTGAGAGAAGATGATATTATATTCGACAAGGCGGAGAGAGGACTGCGTAATTCCAAGGTGGCACTTGCGCAAGCGTTGGTGTGGGCATTTTGGGCCGCCCTGATGTGGAGTGATCGCCGCCATGGGCCAGCTTTCAAGTCCGCGCACACGGCAAAATACCAACACGCAACTCACAATTCGTGATTCGTGATTCACGACTCACGACTCGGTGCAAATTTTGCCAAATTGTCAGATTCCTACTCTTAAACATGATTTGATTTTCGTTTTGTCGCTCGTCACTCACGACTTTGTCGCACGCGTGATTCACAATTTCGTGACGCGACTTAGAGTCGAAGCTCTCGCAGGCTGCAGCTTGCGAGAGCTGAATGTGTGTTGATCTTGTGCTCATCGTCAAATTCACCTCGGCGATTCGTGATTGTTGCCACTCATTCCTACAGATACCCACCGTCTCGCATTTGTAAACCGGCAGTGTCGAAACGGACGTATAGGCACAAGATAGTGCAACATGCCTTCAGCGAGGAGGTCCTCACAAGTTGCAAAAGCACCGGCGGCAGCGTCCACCTCGTCAGCTGCAGCTGCTACATCGGTACCGACATCGGCAGAAGCTGGACTGTCGACATCAGCCAAGCAACAAGACATGCAAAAAGAGGAAGCCTCTACAGATGCGCACCTTGAACTTCTCACCGAGCATTTTGGCTACAATCCCAAGTCTTTCATCGATGCATTGGTCTATCTTTCCAACGAGCATCTGTACAGCATCGCTACTGAGTTCGAGAATGTAGTGCTGGATTTACTCAAACATGTCGATGGAGGCGAACTGGAAGCCGAGCAGGGTATGCATGCGATTTTGACGCTGATGGAGAATTCGCTGGACCATACGCTCGACACGTTTGAACTGTACTGCTTCCGATCGGTCTTTGGCATCCGTTCACGACAGGCCAAGTACATGACGCTGGACCATCATCGTGGCTTGGACCTTCGCACACGTCAGCCAGGTGCATCGAGCTCGTCAAAGGGCCAGAACAAGTCGGCGAGAAAGAGTGTAGCTGGTACACCAACAGCTGCAAGCGCGAGTCAGCGTAGTTACCAGCTCGGAGAGACTGAGGATTCTCTCAAGCGTCAGATTGCGGCTGCCAGAGCGACACAACACAAACTTGTCCTTGCCAAAAACGCTACCCAAGAGAGTCTGAATCGCATGCTTGATCTTGCCGAGCGATTCTCAGCCATCCTGTACGCCGACAGCAACGACGTCTCCGCGTGCGGCAGCCATGTCAAATCGACCATGTCTGTTCTTACCGAAACCCTGGGTCAACATGCACGCAAACTCAAAGCAGACACCATACCTCTGCTTAGGGCACTCCAGGAACTTCGATCCACCGATCCACTCGGTGAACCATTGTATTCAGGTGGTGTTAGGGCTGGAGACAAGGAGGCGGGTGATGCAGATGCAGATGACGACGCGGTAGTGGCGACGGATGTGCGAGCCTGGGAGGGCGGCCGTGAAAATTATCTGAATTGGGAAGCCGATCGTATCATTACCGAGAGCAAACGCAGTGGCGCGGCGACGGGTGCAGCTGCGAGTGCCAGTGTTGCAAGCGGTGGAGCGTCCAGAGCAAACAATGATGCACAAGTGGCGGCACAGGACGCGACGCTGGCGGCCGATGACGATTCAAAGACTCCCAAGCGCAAACGTTCGGCGGCTCAGCCGTCATCGTCCAAACGCAAAACACCAGCAACGGCGACTCGCTCTCGAGGCTGAACCCTTTATTCTGTATTAAAACTTGCACCAGATCCGGCTGTATACCATTCGTCCTTCTTCCTGCCTTTGCAAAGTGACACGTGTTGCAGTCTGATGCTCTCTTGAACTGTGGTCGACAGCAGACTCGTTAGCTGACCATCGACGATGCTTCTTGTGGCGCTCTCGGCGCCATGGGCGATCCGTTCTGTTCGTGATTCAACCGCACCCTGTCGAGCAAACGAGTTCAAACACCCGACCTCACTTGCAAGCCACGAAATGGTACATCCGCGTTTGCCCTCGCATTAGCATGCTTGGGACTTGACGGTTTTGCCTTCAATGTGGTTGCGACAGCTCTCTCGCCGTACGATGCGGATTCTTTAGTCGCTAATGCATCAACCCGGAATCGGTCGTGGGGAGCAGGCAGTAAAAGGAAATGGAATGACACTGCCATCAACAGGATATCACCGTAGCGCGACGATTATTGAAAACTATCAATTGACTCCACGAGACCAGACTAGGTGTACAAAAGAAAGACAATACGAAAACCAGCAACATGGGAAAATGAGGAGAATCTGTTCAGAAAGAGCATACATTTTCTACGAACATCAACAACGACTGAAGATGCGAGCATCGTGCGAAATACGGGATAGGAATGCGTGTGGGGCAATTACTCGTGGAGGAAAGCAAATCACGTTAGCCAAAGATACCGGTGTCGGCAGTCTCTCGCCTGGGGTCGATGGTGCCGAACAGTCGGTCCCACACCCTGGTCTGCTTTCCGTAGTTCATACCAGCCTTACCGTAAAGGTGGTGATTGGAGTGGTCTTCAACAGTGAGCTCCATGCCGAAGGGGGCGAGCACAACACCAAGGACAGGGTGTGCCCAGTAGGCGCGGATACCAGAGTGACCGAGAGCCTCGACATACAATGTGTAGCATACGACGAGCCACATCTCGATGAAGCTCATCTTGGGCGAGATGGCCGTGGCCAGGAAAGGCACGACGAAGATCTCGAGAATCTCCTGGTAGTCATCGGCCAAGATTGAGAGGATGGGGGTTGGGTGCTTTGTGGCGTGGTGAGCACGGTGAATGAACCAGAGGAAGTCGAACTCGTGGCACGAGCGGTGGTAGAGATAGAACCAGTAGTCGAGAGCGATCTCCCACCAACCGATCTTGAGGGGAGTAGCCCAGGATAAACCAGACCAGATGTTGTTCATGTCACCGCGCCAGGCGAGCAGGAACGGAGCTAGAGTACGGAAGATGGTGTAGATGAAGATGGACTGGCCGAGGTGGTTAACGTGCTTGTCGTCGACCAGATCACGTCCGCGATTCTGCTCGTCTAGAGTTCCGTATTGGGCCATGTACTTGTGAAGACGCTTGATAATCCGTACGGCGAACAGGATGAAACCAAAGTGATACATGATCCATGCGGGCGCCCAGTGCATCGTGTGGTTGGGAAAGGCAAAGTTCCAGGCGGTGTGAAGAAGCGGAGCAAGCGAGGCAGTGGTGAGGATAAACACATTCTCCTTCCAAATGGGTTGTGTGGGAGGCGGACCTCGAAGCTTCTCGCTGATATCACGCTTGGCATAGCAAACATCTGGTGCGAGGTCGATTCCGGCGATGAACTCCCACAATGTTCGCTCGCTTTTGGGCTTCAGGTGCCAGGTGGTCTTGGGTCGCACACCGTAAACCTTGTCGTAGCCTTGACCGGTGACGGGATCGGTACCGATGGCCTTGTGGCCAAAGCCGTCCGGTGCGAATGGCGATGGCTCATCGCATGCGTTGTCGGGAGCGATCGAAGGGCCCTTGGTGTCGGTGAGCTTCTGATCACCCATGGGTGGGCGAGTGGTCGGGGCGCGACCAGCGTCCTTTGGATAGTTCTGAACTGCTGCACTCATGATTGGTCGTACGAAGGGTGGGAGGGACGAGAGTAAACCAACGCAACCGAGCGAGTGCGGGGTGTATATATGATTTTGGCATGGGTGGCCAATCTGGCCAGAGCAGATTCACGATCGATGACCCTAATTCAGTTGCGGCACGCTGCACTCCTGCACGAGGTCCGGAGGATGGGGTTGGAGTAAGAGTTCCGTCGACTAATGTCTCAGGTTCATGCAAGCAGCAGAGCAGCGGCAGCAACAGCGAAACTTAGTGGACACCAGAAGAATAGCGTCAGAGCTTTCAGCGTTTCAGGTGCAAAACCTCGAGGGCAGCCATCGCAACGGTCAAAGCGATGCAAATGTAGAATAGGCCCAGTTCGGCAGTGCAAGCGATTCGGAGATATATTACATCGTTGGTCCACTGCGGGCTACGACTGAAGAGAAGGCGATCCGGACAAGCGAACAATGATGGAGATATTTACGAGCACAGCGGCAGACGCCGTATTCACGAGGAGGAGCCTTTTGTTTGCGGGAGCCGAATTTTGTGTGTGGCAAATATTATTAAGGACTCGTGACTAAGTCAGCTGTGCAGCCGCATGTGGGTTGTGCAAGGACCCGCGGTCCCACAAAGACGAGTTTGAAAGGTAGAGTTGCAGCCATTCGTGATTCACGATTCACGGTGACGTTGGTCGAGAGCTGGGCGCCAATTGTATGAATATAAATCTTGTATTTGACACTGCCGAGTCACGAGTCAAGTTAGGTCAGGCAGACAATCGTGAATGAGAGACACGTTCAAAAACTAGTTCGCTCTGATTCGTATTATGCACGAATAATACAAAACCACGTCTCTAAGCGAGTCTCGTGACGAGATTGTCCACCACCAATCTTGAGTGGTCACGAGCGAGGAGGCCGCTTGCCATTCAATTGCACCTTCAGTCCCACGCACGGCCCTCGTACACGACGATACATGTGCATGCTACTAGAGCCTCATGCTGCGAGCGTGGGCAGACTAATGTATACTATACTTACGATTTAAGACGCGATAAAAAGCGGTGAGTGTCGCGGTGCAGTTGTGAGTCAAAATCATCCAAGTTACTTCTCAACTGCAAAGCAGGAGCCGAGATGTGGAGCCGAAGCACAAGTACTGTATGTACAGTAGAATTGCAAGACTTCGTCCGTGTTCTCAACAAGACGTGGGACGCTTGCTGCGATTCATGATTCACGATTCGTGATTTCAATTTTCACGGTTAGTCGTGAGTTGCGGATCCCCAATTCGCCATGTATGACGCAGCCGCCAAACGACGAAAGCTCCGACGCGCACATACACGTTATCTTGCGCGCAAATTCCAACAGGCCAACATAGTCACGAGTTGAGTGGGTGAAAATCCCCGTCAATTTCTAATACAAATACAACGTCGAAATCTCGGCAACGTTTTCTTCAAATTACGATTTGCGATACAGTACACTTACCAATGTGGCTTTTGACTGTTTTCCAAGCTGGTTGCGCAGTTTGACACGTTCGATCCACGATCTCTGCATTAGCAGCAAGCCAGAGAACGCTTCTTGCCCACTCGTTCCTTATGACTCTGACTCTTGCACACGTCGTCGCCTTGAACTACGCTACTGTACTTTATGTCCAACACAGCTGAAATCAAGAAAAAAAATATACGCAATTGTGAATCACGAATCACGTGAATGTGCCTAAGTTAGCTCGTTCATGTTCAAAACACGCTTCGCGCTCAGTTGTGAGTGGATCAAGAAAGAGTGGCTAACCTTGGACAGCTCCTCCTCGGCCATCTGATCACCATTCATTTGTCTTACTACCGGCTTCTCGAAACATGTACACCATCGACCATCAAGTCTGAGATTAGCCTTACCTAAGTCACCCAACTTCCGGCTCTAGACCATGCTTGAACGCCCAGGAGCCTTTCAATCCCCGCATTGACTCGCTCCCCACACCCACGACTCACACGTTGAGCTCTGCTTTCCAAATCGTCATGCTTACGCGATACACTGTACAGTCCAGTCATGAGTGAGTTCTCCCCAAACTTAGGACGTCATCTGTTGTCGGCTATATCAAGACCTATCGTACCTCGTTCATACTTTAAACTTCTTAGTCATGCCGTTCTAGCCGCCCATGTTGTCTTTCCCCGCACATACATTCGTGATTGCACAAACGCTCTGAAAATCCACTCACCCCGACGAGACTGATGAATGCCTTCAGTAACGTGGTCAAGCTGATTACGGTACGCGTGTCAATCGTGAATTCCTTCCATCTCGAGCCGAGGTCCGCATCTCAACACACAATTCCGCCGTCATCGACGTCCATTCGTGATTAGTAACATACATGTCACAACGCAGCTTGCCAACCGTGGAAGATAGCCGAGAGATGGCCTGCATCCGTTGCTTGTTGGATCAGATCGTTGACAGTGTACTCGATGCTCAGCGACGAGGACAGCTTGCTCATCACCGATGTGACAGCTCGGTCTGCGCTTAATTCGGCCGTGTCCGTACCTAGCACGCCTGTGGCTTCGTACGGCGCTGCGAATGGCGTCGTTGATCTTGACGCCGTCCCTCTCGCTTGCAACAGTGTTGGCGTGGGCGCAGGCGTAGATCGCGATACTCCCATTGTTGTTCCGGATCGCTCTACACTCGTAGCAGCCAACGAGTCCTGCTCCTCCTCCTCCTTGTCCTCCTGTGCGCGCAACACCTTGATTGGGTTCGATGTCCACGCGAACAACGGATCGTGTCGAAACACTTCGAGGACCGTTTTGATCACGTCCTGGTGCGCTCGCAACACCCGCAGCGTCTCTTCACAGCATCGTCGGAATGTCCCTTCAACGCCGTGCATGCCCATGCCGTCCACAATGTCGCGCGTCAGTCGGAACGGCACCAGCTCGGGAATCGGTAGCAGCTTGCCTTGATCAAAGGCCACGCCAAAATCAATGTGCACCAACTCGCCGCTCTCCTTGTCGAGCAGCATGTTGGACACGTGGCGGTCCCCTAGACCAAGCACATGGCCCACAATCGAGCTTGTACTCACGCTGCGCGTGTATCTGAGGCGTGTCTCATACCAGTCCCTCGGCATTCGTTGAGCATCGCTGAAAAAGTATCCGAAAGCGGGTCGCATCTGTTCGCACACGTCCAGGAATGCCTCGAGCTTTGCCTCTGCGCCCAGAGACTGTGCATCGCGCATCTTGGTCCTCGCCTGCGACGGCGTCAAGTCGCCCGGCCGATACTTGGCGTGCAGAGCAATCAGTACCTCGCCCAGCGGCACTGTGTTGGTCACAAATTCGAGCATGCCGCACTGTGGTCCTAGCGGCAAGACAGTGTAGGTTCGAATCACCAGCTTTCGCTCGCGTGTGCGACGATCTGCCTTCAAAAGCTCATTGACCATCCGAAATACCTGCTGCATCACCGCGTCCTGCCGGAGATCGTCGTCGCGCTTAAATAGCTGCTTGTATCGCTTGCCGTCACTTCCAATGCACTCGCTAATCTTGGGCAAGTGGATGCCTCCGGCCGTGGTGAAGGTCTCACTGTAACGGACGATCGAGACCACCTTCTCGTACTTGCACGTTGCATCGATCTCGAGGCGGGCAGTCGCCACAGGCACATCGAGGTCGCGCATTCGCGCGAGCCGCAATTCGCCCGATGGCGGCATGCGCAATGCACCCTTCTTGATCGCGCCACTCCCCTGAAAGTAACGGTCGGGACGAGAAGCGAGATCAAACTCGGCCCATTCCACATATGCCAAGCACAGCTCCTCAAATATTCTGATCCTCTTCCCATGCGAAGAATGTCGCTTGATGTGGTTCCAGATCTTTTCCGCAGCTGTGGATCGCAGAATGGGAGAGGATGAAGATGCCGATAAGGTATCGGGCACACCTAACGAGCTCCTAGATGTGGAGCGATTTGAGGCTGCTTTCGTGTCAGCTCCCGTCTTGATCAAGGCAAAGATGGCGTAAAGGCAGTGAAACGGATGTTCCTGGCACATGCGCAGCAACAGCTGGCCGAGGTTTGACTGGAAAGGTGCCATAGGATCGCGTTGATCCGGCAATTCTGTCAAACGAGCAGAAAGCTGATGCATCAGAGCAACAAACTTGCGTGATGGAATCGAGGCGAGGCAGTTTACCAGCAGACGATTGAGCTCTGCGTTGTCCGAATTCTCGAACCAAAGCGAGATGAGCCTGGCAACCGCATCATCGTGAACATCCGACGAACTCAATGCTCGGGCGTACATGGCGATGCTGCGTCGAAGAAAGAGAGTCCTCGAAGCTTCCAGCTCGCTGAGGCGCGTCTGATCTTGCCGAAGGATCTTTTCAGCTTGACGCTGAAACTGCAGTAGCTTGCCTCGGTCCGTCTTGGAGCTTGTCTTGTCATACTCGCGCTGGTTTTGTGCAATCTCTTCCGTGCGACGTTGAATGTACACGCGAAGCCGCATGATTTCGGCCATATCCGATCCACGATGATGCTCTTCTGCAAAACGCGCCCATCGATAGGCGATCTCGGATTGCTCGGCTGATACTTCGGCATCCTTAGCCACTTCTGACGCCGGGGGAGTGACGAGTAGCTTGAGAGCAGGTTCAAAAAGCGTACCATCGATCTCTCGCGGATGTTGAGATCTTGCTGTGGCTCGCCATTGAGCCAGCAGGGACAGCAGACGTGCACCGCGACGCTTTTGCTGCATGGTCGATCGCGTCGTGACACCAAGATCATCCACAATCTGCGATAGGAGCTGCATGGCAGGTGAATGTTCCTTCTGGTCCCACAGTACAGCTGCGAACTCCTCTCGCGCCAAATTGGCACCGTCGCCCAATGCAACTTCGATCGACTCTGCTCGTGCAGTAGCATTGATGGCTTTCTGCAGCTTTTCGTGTTCACGGGCCTGCCGGCTCAGTTGCACCAGCAGGAGCCTCTCGACTCGGGCAATTTCTTCAGCTGGTCTGTCGAGGGCATCACCGATTTGATCCGATTGCAGGCGCTGTCGCACCGCCTGCAGCAACAACTGACGCGTACGGAGGATCTTTTCTGCTACCTCAAATTGGTCACCAACATCTGCTCTACACCAGACAGATCGGAATTTTACCACCGCTTCTTCCAGACCTAAGAGTGTAGACGCTTTGCGCCAGTCTTTGATCTGTCCGAGTGAAAGCAGATCGCCCTGAATACTGCGCATGACAGTTACGCTCTCGGCAGGTATCGAACACAGCAATTGCAGCTGCGACTGAATGGCCAGAGACAAGGGTTCGTCGACGTCCTGTTCGTCGTTGGCCTGTTGTAAGATGCGCAGCACCGACTCGACCCTTTTACCTCCTACCAGTTCATTGCTCGTTACCGGCAGGTCCCAGGAAGTCGAATCGACGTCCGTCCTAATTGCGAGGGAGGGAGCAGCTCCACCAGATGGCTCCAAGGTCAAATCCACCCCATTGGCAAGATGTTGGAAGCCTAGCATAGAGAAGGTCTGCCCAAGCGCGTTTGCTTGAGCGGGGGCTACCTTCCCACCATCAAAGCTCGAAGCTTCGCAATCTGCAGCATGGTACTGGAAAGCTCGCAGCCACTGCCCCTCGTGATGCAGACGCTTGAGAAGCAGCTCCCGCACATCCCCATCCTTGATACCGTAGAATGCATCGGGGTCGTCAATGTTCATGTACGCCTGCTGAAGCAGATCAGCTCGGATCTGTGCCTGTGGTGCAAAACATGCCTGTGATTCGTCCTGCTCCCAATTGCCGTGCTCAACGAAAAAGATGGCAGCAGAATAAAGTCCGCAGGCAATGCAGCGTCTTGCTAGCAAGTTCGTGTCGACTTGGAACCAAAAGCAGACTTCATCTGGCTCCTCTTGTACCGGTCTGAACGATCTTACGGCTAATAGAGATTGAACGATCATCGAGCTGCATGTCGGATCCGCGTTCGGGGCGCTCAGCACGTGTTCAAAATGCGTTGCAATCGCAGCACGGTACATCTGGAGCGAAGATAACTGTCCTTCGAGATCCGATCGACGTCCCGAAGTCCTCTTCCTTCCGCCAGAAGAAGGATTTGTCCAAGCCGGCTCTGTGTCGACAACCGTGAAGCATAGGAGCAAGACATGGAATAGGGTTTCCGCAGCTACATGGTTCATCGATACAAACTGACCAATAGGCTGGAAGAGATCCTGATTCTTGAAGGAAGCGATAGCTTCGCACATGGTTGCCGTGATGCGGCAGATCCAATTGTTGGATGATGCCGAAGCGTCCAGCAATGCTGGCTCCAGGAAGCGTTCTGGGTGAAAAGGTCCAGGCCGATTCGTCATCGGGCTGATGCTCGGCCGAATACGACCAAGCTCCTCTCGGGTGGTGCTTGGCACCATATCCGTGAGACGGCCCCCAACAAGGCAAGCGATGCTTCGCAGCGTTTCAAAGGCTCGGAAGCTTAGCTCGAGGGGCAGGCTTTGTGTCAGCTCGTGGATCTTGAGAACTGCTGCAGCTGACAGATTGCGTGCCTGACTTGTATCGATCGTGGCAAGATATGTCTCGGATGCTAACTTGTCGCCTTTCGCACCAGCCTCAACGGACTTCCGTGTACGCTGTAACAGAGCGGGCTCGCTTGCACTTGCAATACAGGCGTATATATCGCTAATAACATCGCTGGGCGAGTCGCCATCTATTCGAGAGGCATGGGTCGCACGAACCTCGGTCATGCGCTCTAACAGCTTCCATGCGGGACCATGGCAAAACGCCTCGATTTGTGCCTTGCTCGTCTTTTTAAGAACGCTTCGAACTCGTAGCAGAGATGGAAGCTGTACAGACATGCGGGGGCACGCCTGGATTGCAAAGGCAATGGTATCAATGTCGATCAGGCCCTCGATTGCGGCTTGTTCTGTCGACGTGCGCTTGACCGGCCACAAGAGCATCGTAACCGAGGTCGCTATGGATGAAGTCTTAGCGACTGCACGAGCAGCTTCGAGAAGCCAATCGCCGGAGTCGGGTGACGCGACAAGTTGGTCCGCTATTTCCCTAGACCAAGTGACGATGCATGACACGAGTGCTTCTGGACTGTGCTGGGCCATTGATGAGCGATTGCACGCATACACCAGAAATGGGCGAAAATCGTCGTGCAGGTGTTGTTGACCAAGCAGCTGTTCAATGCTGCTGACCAAGAAGCATGCGTTGAGCCGATCTGTCCAGAAGCTGTCACCGCACATCGCAAGGTAGATCCGTAGAGCTGCACTCAGGCGCAGCTGGTCGTTCTGGAACTTGGACGATGCGATGCGGTGGAAGATGTGATGCAGTACGTTGTACATGACATCCTTGCGGAATGGCTCAACTCCAAGACTCGGCAAAGTTGAGAGCGTCGCACAAAGGACAGCGCTTGTGAAGAAGGGTCGACTAGGTTCGTGGAGACCCAGACAAGAAGAGTTACTCGTAGGTGTCAAGCACGACAGTATCCTGCCACTTCGGGCATCCTGCGTTTTCAAGGCTGCGATGGCGAATTTTCTAGACTCCTCCAAAGAAGAAGCTGGCTCAAAGTACAGAGACAACAAAGTAGTCACAATGAGATCATCTGCACTCGCGATCATTCGAGGCAGCTGTTCGTGACGGTCGCTCTCTGCGAAGCCAAGCTGAGCCAGCTCCTGCAGTGTCTGGGCGCCAGCAGCAGGCAAATCCGGGCGATCTTGCTGCTGGGCCGACTGAACGGCAAATCCCAAGTAAGCGGCGGTTAGGAAGGGTAAGCATTCTTGCAATCCTTGCTGCTGGCTTCGTTTTGTCAACTGCACGAGCGCATCGAATTGGGTCCTTCCTTCGTGCGTTTGTGCCGCTAGAAGCATGCTACCGCTGGCGGCAAAGGTTGCATCGAGGCATTCGCGTTTGCTCGTGAAGCCAAGCGCTTTCCATGGCACCTGCAGCGGGTCGTAATTATTGGTGGCCATGCCCCATGTGATTTGGCCGGCAAAAGCTTGGTAACAGCTCGGAGCGTCGGTAAATCCAAGCCTTGCTGCAACCTGCGCGAAGAGGTGCTGTACTGTCGTGGGCAACTGTTCGGTCGCCAGAATGATCTCGAGAAGGTGGAACAGCGCTGATTGACGGACAGCTGAGTTGGCAATTGCGACATTGCTCAGGCTGAGCGCACGTGTCAAGATATGCTGTGGGCTGCTAGAATCGCTGGGGAGGTCGTCACGGAAGTCATTATAGAGGTGCAACATTTGCTCTTCATCAAACGACGCCGTGTCGAACACGCATGCAGCAAGAGGCGATCCCAAACCACGCACGCGGATGTCGACATCAGTGTTCAAAGACAACATGGATCTCCGTGGCGAGAATTTGCTGGCGCGAGCACTGCCCGCCCGGGAGAGGCAGCCTTCCGCGTCCTGTTCGAGACAATCCGCCAAAAACCTGGCACAGGCCAGTTGCACCTCCCATGGCGATGGCCATTTTGTCCGCCCGATCTGGTCTGCGAAAAAGCTCGCTAGCTTCTGTACCTTGTCAAAAAGATCTGACTGTTCGTCGAACTCCTCCAACAGCAACGGCACCACGGACCGAAGAGCGCGGATGGCAGCTATACGTGCCACAGGTTGTCGCGCGAATTGGTAGGATGCGAGAAGCTCTGAGCCAATGCGATCAAGCGCGTCGACGAGATCTCGCTGGCTCATCCACAGCTTGCCTTTGTTGAGCAATTCGAAAATTACTGGGGCCAACGCGATCATCGCATCGACTGGGCACTCGAAGAGCAGAGACACGATGTTCTCATCGCGTTGGGTGTCTGCGCTACTTGTCAGTAATCGAGGCACGCCAGCGAGGAGATGTACCAGAACGTGCACCGCCATCTCCGTTGATTCGGTCGGAACAGTGGAGCTCGAATTTCTCGCGCGAAGCGTACTGGAATTTCCGCTCTCAGGCATGTCGTCGAAAGCATCGTGGCGCTTCGATGCGGCAGGAGACGCCGAATCGTTGCCGATATGGCTGCGGCCAAACAAGGCCAGATCGAGCGCTGTTTCACAGCTCGAGAGCATGGTCTCGAGCATCCCAGCCTCTTGAATCGCTGTCCAGAGCCGCTTTGATCTGTGCTTGGTGCCCTCCTCGGGAGATCGGCTGTGACCCTTCTTCATCTTGGCTAGATGGAGTCTAGATGCGACGCCGCTCGCCAAGCCAGGAACGACAAGCAGCTCGTTTGGGGTCGCATCGTCAGTGACAATGCTAAGATTGAAAGGGTCAAGGAGGCCGAGCTGCGCGAGAACAAAGCTGAAAGCTTGTGCCGGCATGTCCTTCGACTTTGAGACGAGGTTGACAGCCTTGACGATGACCTGGCAGGATCGCTTGACACGTGCTGCTGATTCCAGCGATTTAGCTTTCGAGGACAGTTCGACTGCAAGGATTCCTGCGTGAATCACAGAGATCGCGGTTTGGAAAGCTATGGCTGGTTTAGTCCCATCATCTAGGCCGACCGAGTTGAGCACATCCAGACATGAGTCGATCTTTTTGTCGAGAATCGCCGCGATCCTATCGAAATCTTGCATTGAAAGCAGCGTTGGCTCAGCTTGGTCCGCGCTGATATTGGCAGTGCGCACAACGGCTAAATCAAGTGCAACACTTGAGCGCAAAGAGAGGTCACGGAGCGGCTGCAGCCTAGCCTGCCGCTTAAGCAGCTGTGTAACATCATCTTCATACGTGACCGGCATGCAGTGATCTGTATGGTCCAGCTCAGGGCCAGCAATAATGCTGCTAAGGAGACGAAGAAGGTCATGATAGGGCACGAGCATGCTATTGTCTCGGCCTACTGCGACCTGTGTTGAAGGCCGGAAAGCTTCTGCTGGCGAATAAGCGCTTGCGAACCAAGCCCCCACCTTTCGTCGAGCATCTAGATGGTGAAGCATGCGATTGGAAGTGGTGCGATGCAAAAGCAGCGTCATGAGATGGCATACACTGTCACAAAGAATCGGCGGACCTTGAAGATCGACTTCGGCGACCAGACGAGTGATCTCGGACTGCAACATTGCGTTTGGAAGCACCGCTCTCGACAGCATAACGCCGAGCAGGAAAGCAGCGGCACGGCATGTCTCCCGAAATTGGAGCTTGCGTACCGCGATTCCCCAGTCATGCAAACCAGGATGCCCCGACGATATACCGTGATCGCGTTCGGCCACCTTCACCGGTTCGAATGCGAGCACGATCGCACCGAGGCCCACCAAGCTCCATGAGACGAGAACAGGATCTGTATCAGCGACAAGCTGCAGCAGCTCCTTACGTGTTTCGGACAGCGTCGACGAGTCGAGGAGACTGGGTCGGGTTAGCAGAAGGAAAGTGAGCAGCTGCAAAGCCCCCAGTCTTGCAGCCACACCTGCAGTTGGGGATGAAGTTGTGATCGAGACCTTTTCGATCAGCTGTCGGATGGGGCTGGAATCTGCAAGGTTATCGGCAGCGCCGGTTGGACTTTTACGTCTTCGCTTCTGAGGACTTGAAGATACTATCTCGGCTCCACGCTTGCCGTTGGATGGCATGGCTCGCAGCATGGTGCGCTGAGTCGTCGTCGCGGTGGATGGCGGCTCTTCGGCCTCACCTTGTCGAGCGAGCGCTGGCGTTCCATTCTCAAGTTGCACAGGCTCGATTGCGACGAGTAGCTCGATTAGGTCCACTTGCAGACCTATTCGGCACCAAGCTAGCGAAGCTTGCTCGCTCGGAAAAGGCCCAAAGTAAAATGCCAAATTGCTAAGGATTGACGACGGACGTGAGGAGCGAGTACCATCTGGGAGTGTCCAATGGAAAGTAAGCGCATCCAATCTGATAGGTTCGAGAGCCCAGCGGGTCTCGGGATCGCGGAGAAGGGTCTCGTGAATGGATCGAAGGAATGCGGCCGCCTCAGTCCGCTTAGAGAGACGCGCAGCGGGATCCTGAAGTGGAGCCACTTCAG